>NW_028278460.1:0-36497 GCF_059751315.1 Micrasema longulum
TAAAACTTTGGAAAAAGAAAATAAAAAATAAGAAGCATCATTAAATCAAATTACTCGTTAATTAATAAGATATTAAGTTACAATCAACATCATCAAAATCCTTATCCGCATCCATTGATGCATGGGGCACTGCATTGTAAGCCAAATCAGCGTGTTTTATTAATTTGTTTTGAAAAGTTACGGCGAACAGTGTTACGCTTCAGGAATCATAAAATATTACAGTTCAAACAACCTTTAAAATCAATATTTTACGTCCACCCTGCCGGAAATTAAGACCAAGACCGCAAGAATAGTAGGCAAAGACGCCAACCACTACACTACGAGGCGGACTTATCGCCGATCACTTTATTTTTTAGGATTAGGATTTTCACCTGTGTTTTTTGTTGCTATCGAGTCGAAAACCTTTGTCCCGTGTTCCGGTATAAAACCAGAATACAAACGAAACAGTTTTGTTCATCCACCTGGATCAACGTATTTTTTAAATTTAAACATAGTAATGCGTTATTTAAGCCAAAAATGAATTTAATTATAACAGTTATTTTGACCAAATAAACGTGGTTTACCTCTAAAGTCAAACTGTCCGCAATCCAATCATAATGCACTAAACCAAAATGATGATGTAAAATAAAATAAACACAATGAATTGGTTTTGTTGAAATAAATGGTTAAAATTTATTTCATTATAGTCATAAAAGAGTTATCTGTTCGAATTCTTTTTACTTGGAAAAATTCGGAAGATACTGGTTTTAAAAAACTCAATTCTGAAAATTATTCAGGAATAACTTATTCTACATTTATGAATATAGTTGGGATTATCCATTTTTGAACACGGCATTAGGTTTCTTAGTTTAAAAAAAATATTGATTAGATATTTTAGAACAATTTACAAGGGTTCAGATGGTTGAAATACTATGTAACAAGAGTTTTGAGATAATTTGTGATATTATTTAATGCAATGTAAAAGTTGTAAGAGAGTTTTTATTAAAAAATATTCTATTTTTTTACTCAGCTTTAATTTTTTTTTTAATAGAGTCTTTATTCAATAAAATATATATATTATTACAATATAAATACATTATAAAGAAAACAAAGTATTAAGATATATTTTGTCCCGATAAACTATTCAATAATAGTTTGTCATCGGGTGCTCAGACATTAGTTTTAATTAATAATCAAATAAGAAGAGTACAGACATAATATACGTATAAAATAATAAACATAAAAATAGTTTAAAGATTTTTTTTTTTAAGTAAGAAAATAGAGTAAAACAATACAATTAAAATTAAAGAATAGTAATTTACTTAAATATATTTAAAATATAGGAAAAAATATAATAGACACATTTATAAATAGTGTGTGCTCATAAATGTAATCAAAACAAGATAAAAAATAAATTAAACAAAGTAAAGTAAATCGAGAATTTCAATTCATATCTACAGAAAAAAAAATAGTAAGAAAATTAAAAGTACATATTAAAATTAAGATCTAAAAAATGTAAATGAAATAAGAAAGTAAGAAAGTAATAAAAGAAAAGAAAAGGTTAACCCAAAAAAATAACAAAAATGTATTCAATGAGGGATAAAAAATATATATATATATATATATATATATATGTAAAAAAATAATAATAAATAAAGAATATAAAAAAAATTAAAAATGTATAACATAAATAATAAATCAATATGGGAACGTTTAATCTACTAACCACTTACGTAATAGAAACTTAATTTTATTTTTACTATGACATGTTTTCATGTCAAGTGGCAACAAATTAAATACTTATGAAATTTTCATTTTTTTGTATTATGTATTTAGGTAAAATAAAAAGATTTACCGTACTCGGATTCAATTGAACATATAATATACTAATGATAATAATGTTGACTGATAAAATAAAGAAGTCACCGTCTCCTGTATTTGATGATTAACACATTAACCTCTCGATCCAAAACCATCCTAGTGAACTATGTTGTAAACAAAACTACTAATTAATTATACACATGCCTGTTAATGATCGTGGAATATTTTGATAAATACAAATAAATGTGGAAAATAAGCGGTTAATGTAACATACGCATGTTATAAAAAAATGATATAAAACAGTAGTAAAAATACTCCAAACGAACTGCCTACAAAAAAGTAACACTATTTTAATATCCTCTCGCCTTTTGGTCATAAAAATCTAATAAAGATAAAGGTCGAGCCCAAAAAGGTTGATGTACTTTCAGGTGTATCGTTTAATCTACTAGAAACTGCTATGTTTGTTTTTATATCAAGCCGTCGTATTATTTGTACGCTGATGACTTTGAAAATGGGATCCGTATGATTCAACCCTCATAAATAAAACTACAATAAATTAAGCTATAAAGTCCCCCCTACCAGCGAAAGTGACCATAGTCGGGATGGGCACATAAATTAATTACTGGAAAATTCCAACTAATTTAAAATAACAAATATGCATATTCATCTTGTATAAAAAAGCGGGTTGGTAGGAACTTTTTTATTGAAGGGTAAACTGTAGTCCCGGGGATATTAATATTATTATAGTTCATTATTGACCACATAATATTGTAAAGGACAAACGATATTACTCACGTAGTTTGGTACTTTTCGACAAAGAATTCGAATTTGTTACCATATGTAATTGATTTTTTTAAATAGCTAGGTACCTTTGTATTATTTAGTGTTCAATAATCTGTTAAAGACCGATTGTAAATTTGAAAAAATCAGTAGGTTTTAACAGTAACCGTTTTTTTCAATTTTGAATGAAAAAGGAAAATTTGATTTTCAACCATTCAGTAGACACTAGTTATCAAACAATCAGGTCTTATTTATGTATTTTATGTGTAAATGCATCATAAAAAAGGTACATACTAGAGGTAGATACTACAGAGCTAGAGATTGAAATGTCTAAAAACTAACGGGGTTGGTGGCATGTTATTGTCAGTTTTAAATGATTACTTTATGCACTGTGTAACATAAGGGGTTGTAAAATATCAATATTAATAACCTCCTCAAAGGGTGAAACATAGTACAGTGTATTTGAATGTTTAATAGCCTCGAAGATACAAATTTTATTTGTGTAAGTGCGCACATTAAAATAAATCATTGGAAAACTTTTTGTTACGCACAAATTAACAAAGAATATTAAAGATTTGAATAAAGTGTAATTGTCTTGCAGTATTTGGACAAAAATATTAAAAAAATAAATTTTTTAATCACAAGACAGTAAGTATTGTAAAAAAATTCCTCCAACTTAATTTACAATTTAAGTAATTATCTACTCGAGCTTATTTTCAAAATTTTATTACTAACAATAATTATGTGTTTTTATTTTAATGTTCTCGGCACTCTTTTTATGTTCTATGACTTTTTTTATCAATATGAAGCACAGTTTTAAGTTTACTTTAACTAAGGTCGTATTTTTATAATATACACGATTATATATATGTTTATATGATTACTGATAATTTTGTAATTCTGATATTAATTTTTGTAAATGCCCTTTAAGTGTAAATATATGTGATTAAAAGAAGTAAAAAAAAATTAACATAAAGTTCAAATACTCATGACCAATTGAAACATTAATGAAAAATAATATCTCGGAATTCCGTTCGATAGACGTGACTATAATGAAGCTATAGAAAGTATCTTCTTCAATAAATAGTCAATTTTCACGACTAATAAAAAGTGCCTTAAGGTAGACGTAGATCGTAGGTAACACTGTAATTAGTATTTATTGCCCGCTACCAAAAATGGCCTCAAACTATTTGTTAAGGCACATTAAATAAATCTTATCTTTGTGTACCCTACAGGGGACTATATGGTAATATATGACTATCGGACGGTTTTTCATGCCCACATTTTTTCATACCCATATACGAATCAAGATGTGAAATTTGTCATAAAATTGTTAGACATTTTCGATAGGTGTGCGTGAAATACATGATTATTTATTTAAAAAAAGCAATAAATTTAAATAAATATTCGGGCGGCACGTGGGTTGATCTTAGAATTATTTATTATAAATATGCATCTAGACACATTTGTATACTTTTAAGTAGGTTGGAAGTCGGAAAAATATTAAAAAAAACATGATTATTGCATTTTTAAATTATAACTTGTTGGATAATATTTTTTTTACAAAAGCAATATTTTTTTTTTTTGTTTTCTGTGATGTTCTTTCCACAAAAAAGTAACATTTAAAAAAAATATCTTGAAATGTACATATTGAATGCTGTACGTGTAAACATTTTGTAAATTAAATTTAGCTTATTTCCACAAAGAAAAAAAATAATAAAAAGGTATTTGTCACTATTCTGCTTCATCGTTTATTAAAAGTTCCATAGCTGAATGATAAGTTGATAATTTTTTCATTTGTCAGACGCTGTGATAATTGTTTTAATAACGATTGCAACTAAAGTTGCATATTTTTTGGGTGATCACGTGTTCCGACATTTTGGCTACCATTGCAGGAGCCATCTTCAGGCTAAACTGTATTTGTTTATTTAATAGTAATTTGTACCGTGTCGCAGTCAGCAGCAGGTACATTCCGTGTCATTTTTGTAGCGTGTAGTGCCGGGAACCATGCTGAGTTTAATTTCAGACGGTCGTCATTGTTTATGTTATTTGCGTGTTTGTGAATTCAATTGCCTCGTTTATTATTCGTATGCTGTAATTTTTAGGTTTATGCAAAATCTCTGATTCGAACTCGAAAAGATTTTCTGTGTTTACAAAGTGTTTAAATTATTGTTTAAAATAGTTAAAAAATTGTATTCTCGTTATTTCGAAAAAGGCTCAGAAAAGTTAAAATTAATTAAAAGTATTAATCTACTGTCTCTTAAGAGATTGAAAAAAATGACGAAAGCCGCCTTGAAGGGGTTTTTCCTGGTAATATTTTTTTTCTCAAATATTATATTTTCTTAGTATTGATTTCTTCACAACTAAATAATAATTCAAGACAGAATAATTGCAAAATAAATTATTTTTTAATCATTCAACAATCATCTTCATTGTTTCAGTTTGCATAAAAATAGTTTTTTCTTCGCTACTTTAGCTGGTATTCTAAACACTCTCAAGAGAGTAGAGAACCCTTTGCTTGAACGTAATTAACATACTAATTACGCGCTAACAAAGCGTTCTCCACACCCACGAGAGCGGTCAGAATCGCAACCCGGATGTGAACGGATGAATAAAGGGCTATAATTTCAGTCGAAATATACAAATATCCAAAAAATACATGTAGAAATAGAAAAATAAATTTTGGTGTTGGCTGCAAACTAATTTCAAATTAAAAAAAATAAATAAGAAAAAAATAATACATCTTGAACTAGAATAATGATTATTTATTTTGATAAAAAAAAAACTTTTTGAGCACAAAATAGATAAGCCCTACATTTTTAAACTAAATAACATGTTATCCTGTTTGAACTAGAATAAAGATAATACATTTTGAACAAAAAATGATAATACTTTTTAAATATAAAAAAGACAATACTTTTTGAACTAGAAAAAAGGTAATAAAGCTACGACTTATAAACTGCACCATTTAATAGTAATTTAGATGCAGGTGATATACTCAAATACTTGTTTCTCAAGGCACCCATAAGGTTTAGATGATTATGATATTATAGTTTTCTGTACATCGAATAGCCCTGGGATGTACCTGTACGAGGCGAGGGAGGTCTTTACATTAGTTGGAAGCGTATGGATTTAGTAGTCAAGCATAATCGGTTATGTTGATAGAATAGTACGATTATTTTCATAACTTAATCATTCGGTTACATTCGAAACTGGTTGATTCGTTAAGACGGTTATAGATAAATGAAATAGTTATTTAAACAATCAGCATACACTTCATTATTTTACATAATCAGCCAAATTATTTAGATAATTAATTTGTTTATAACGATGGCAATGAAAATATAGGACCCCAAGTTTCACAATGAAAAAAAAAAGGTTCTGAATAAAAGGCTACCAATCGGTTGACGGACGATTTTAACGATTTTTCTCTATTTTGTTTTAAGTTATTAGTGGATTAATCAGTTATTTTTGTATCCGATAATAAATTATTCTGCTATATCCATCTGTCGATTATACGCATCGGCAGTATTTAGTGTATTAAAAAAAAATATATGGGAGTTGTATTATTTTTTACCTTGTTTGATAAACAAGGTTTATATTTCAAAAATAAGATTTTTCCGCTATTATATTACTTTATTTTAGCTAAACTGTTGGTGTTAAGTGTATTGGTGGTATTAGAGGTCAACTTCTTCTTCTTTTCCACATCCGCTCCTAAGTGGAGCATGTAGACATCACCAATTGCCTCCGGGAGATTCTATCGCCAGCCAGCATGCTCGCCTCTTTTCACGTCAATCCAGCGTGCCTTAGTTCCGCCGAATAAAGTCAAAAGATCGCCATTGACGGCCTTCTAGGACGGCGTGTGCCCCGCAGGTTTAAAAATGTCTCGAAAGAGGTTTCGTTAGTTACAGAACTTGACCTGTAATTGGCTGGTGCTCACTTAATACATTGCGAAACATTTGCATTTTGTTTTGTGTGACTTAAGAGTCGAGGCATATGATCGAAATAAATGGAACTAAATGCAGACGGACGAAATTCCAAGGCCTATGAACTATCAGTGGCTGTCTTAAGTGATTGTGTAACATTTTTTGTACCACAACAGGCCTAAACGCGGTGAATACATGTCACCACAGCTTGAATGAAATTCACATTTAAAAATTATTGCAATATCGCCGTAAAGTCAAACCTAAAGCCCAGTACCTTCACGAAGTAAGCGTCTTAGACATTATTTACACGTCCTACACCAAGGAGAACGCTGAACATTAATTATAATTACTAATTTCGCGAGAAAGATAGAGGTGCTGGACGTCCGCTGCTGGCTGTACTTCGGCCGCTCACGTCAGAACTACGGGACGCAAACCTGACTTGAAAGGATAGATATAATCTAAAAAGAGATATCTGGAGGCACTTGTGGACACCATACCCTCCAATTAGAGAGCGGATGATAATTTATTTGGCACAATAGCCAGATTATTATTAAATCGACAGCCAGAACTCGCGCCACCTCTCGCATTAATTCCTCGTCCCGCCAAATAAAGCTAAAATATAGTAATCGATGACGTTTCAGATCCTTTTTACAATTCTTTTGGCGTAGTTAATATTTCTTTGTTTAATTTTACTGACTCTTTACCTTGGTTAAGATTTATTTATATTTTTAGTTTTATTTTTGTATTATTTTTATTTCATCACCATCATCATTCCCGTTCCGCACCCAATGGTGCATATGGCACTGCATTGGTACACCAATTGCAGCAAATCTTGATATTTTTTGTCACATGAAGGTAAGATGATCAGTCTTACGCTTCAGGTACCAATCCAGGGACTATGAAATTTTCTAGAGTGAAAACACCATTTTCAATCAATATTTCATATCAACCATGTCGGGAATTGAAGCCAAAATCTCTTGCATGGCAGGCAAACACAGAAATTGACAAAATATTTTCGATGTTATAACATGGCTTATTTGTAATTGTATAAATCGAATTTTCTAAGTCACATTGCTTGACTTTTAAGTACCTTGAGACATTCCTAAAATTATAATATTTACTACTTTTGTAGTTGCATTTTGGATACAAACTTATGGAACGCTGTATTTTTGTTTTTTTTTATTCAAATTGTACTCATTAGCATAACTCACATATTTTTTGTGTTTACCAGTACCATAAAAAGTACAGACACTAGTAAAATATTTTTTTATTGATTCGGAATTTTGTATAGAATACAATTTATATATATTTATTTTACTATTCGAAATACCCGTAGGTAGGTTGAGTTACTTAATTAGTTTAATGTCAGGTTCTCAAATCATTTGATTCGGTACAAACATAAAGAAATTGTAGGTACGACGTTAGTATGAAAAAGATAACCGATAACTTTTCTTCAAACGATAACTCTCCTTACAATTGCGAATAAACTCTTGAGAATAAAATTATACATTTTCAATAATAAACGAGTATAATAAACTAGCGGATCCGACAGACGTTGTCCTGCCCGAGCGTTGGCTTGCCTGCTATTACCTTCGAAAAAGACTTTTCATTGATAAATAGGTACCTAGGTTCTTGTTGATGGTTGAATTCCAAAACATAAAATAATTCATTTTCAAATATGGAATTCTTTTTGCAAATGTCAAACTAGGCTCTTCTCACCAACAGGGGTGCACTTTATTCATGAATGCGATTTTCGTAAATGTGTTTAATGTTTTAGTATTATCAAAAAGTCAGTAAAAATAAATAAATAAAAATAAATGATAAGGAATGTAAGGAAATAATCTGATTGGGATCCATTAAAAGCGAATGTTGTTTGTTAACATTCAAAAAGTAACTTTTTTTGTACGCAAAAAAAAACGTTCGTCATTTTTTTATATATGCATTATCGGCGAAAAAAAAATGGTTCTAACTTTTTTTTCAACACAGTCGATTAAAATTTTTTAAATCTACGAACACGCGCAGCTCAAAGATCTACATTTTGCTGAAAACCGCACGTAAACCGGTTAAGCCATTTAGGAGAAGTTCAGTAACATAACACGTACAGAAGAATTATTTGTATAAAGATGTATTTTAAAATACCCATGTAAAATTATTTCCTATGCTTTAATTCAAAATGATTTTTTATACTAACCAGCAAAAGGGCACATCAAATATATTTGACTATTTTAAACGTTAAGAAGACATACGGTGCTAGACAATTTTGATGAGTAGGTATTTGAACATTGTTTTTCTGACACTCTCTTGCAAATACTTCCCCGATACGGTGCAAAAAATACAACTGCACGTCCGACTGATATTGTTTGACTAAAATCGATAAAATCAACGTTTTGTTATCCCGACCTTGTTCTATTTTTAAGAAACCTATTGAGCGTCAGAATCAAATTTTCTGTGTTTTCGTTTTTTAAAATATTGAACATATTTATTAACCTGTAAGGCCGAAGACGGTAGTAAAACTGGGCGCTTTTATGAATTTTTAGATGGTTCTAGCTCCCATAAGAAACAGTTTATCAAAAAAACAAAACAACAGGGACACGTCAATAGTAAATATCTATATTGAATAAAAAAATCATTGCTCTTGTGCTATAATCCAAGGAGATACGGGAATACGTTTGTATGATGAAACGTTAGATCGCGTTTTCTCTTAAAAAGATTAACCTCTGGACTTTACCGACTACTTACATGGAAAGATATAAAACATCTAGTAATTTAGATCTTATTTATAGTATTTTGTGACTCATTTGACTACACACCCCGACTAGGAAATTCTTCCATCTCTTGCTAAACTCAAAAGTAGATTATATTTAGTGCTTGTCTACAAAGACAAGACATATTTCTTAAAATTTTGACTTTTAGTGTTAACCAAAGAGACAATGACGGATTTCGTAAAAAAAGTTTTGAATAATTTTTCAGCTAAATAATTCATTGGTTTCAAATACGCTTTGTCTCTTATTCATCAAAAAAAATATATGAGTTTCATTGACCGGTCGACTATCTAAAATTGGAAAACGTTTCAAGCAATCGGATTTCGTATTAGAAGGCATTTAATTTTAAAACCATCATTAAAATAATACCTTCAGGGTTTCTAGATAAGAACTGAGTTTCAGTTGCCGAATTGTCTTTAAATCAACCCATTTTATTTTAAATTAATACTAATTTTAGGTTGAATGCCCAAAAATCGATTTTTTTGGATAAACCATCTCAAATAACTTAAAGAATTATTATTGTATATCTAAATATGTAAACTTTATGTATTATATTGAATAATGAGTTTTTATTATTTCTTACAACATTCCTTCCATTCTAGACCCATAAAATCAAATATGTCCAGAACTTAGTTTTTGTATTATGAACTGTCATCGTCGTCATCAAGCCATTCACACGATAGTGCATAGGACTCCACATTTATTTTAATTTTATTTTTCTCATAAAATCAATTGAGAATTTATTCAATGGTTTTGATCGCGCCACTTGCCCGTTAGCAGTTGCACGCTCGAAAATTGCTGATTCGCGGGATGCGTTATCCTGTGTTCATTTTGCTACAGAACCCTAAATACAATGATTGCAATTCCTACCTTATTCTGGGTTCTGGCACCTCTATTGCTGGTACTTCTGTTGCAGCAGTCGGGATCAGATCCAATCTTACTGTCAGGAAGGAGGGGCACTTGACAAATTATACACACAGTAGATTTAATACTTATTGATGGCAAAATAACTTTTTGCAATCGCGGTGAGAATATGAGAAATCACATGTACACACGGTCGGTTCAGACGTTGTTCTGGCGCCGGAACAATATAGGTACCCACGGTAGGAAAAATGCAACATCTTAACCAGGGTCCCGTAGGTAGTAAACAAATCCAAACGCCTCATCCTAGCAAATGTGCTAGATATATAATATATATCAATGTGTACACATGTGGCGTAACCAGGATTTAATATGTCGGAAGAAATACATATATATATATTTATGTATAATGTGTCTCAATTTTATTATGAGGATTACTATTATTATAACACAATAATACTTATGCCAAGTACATGTTTAGTGAACCAGTGTTATTATTGTACATATTAGTGAGGGTGAGTATTTTTAAATTGCGTGAGAGTGTGTGTATATGTGTATGAGTGTGTGAGTATTGAATGTATATGATAATGTGTAGTGAATAATTAGTGGGCTTATTAATCTTAATGAGAAAACCTATCAACCACCTTATCGATTGATGTAAAATTATTAAGAAAATTATGAAATAAAATGAAGCGTATCTCGATCATCTGTCACAGGAAGGTAAGGTGATCAGTTTTACGCTTCAGGTGCCAGTTTAAGAACAATGAAATAGCTTAGTGTTCTACCACAATTTAAAAGATTAAGTATGTATACATTTGCTGTAATTTTATATAATATTTGCTAATTATTTTGGGTAAAATGTGGGGTTTTTCATAAAATAAATAACTTATTTAAAATAAATAATTTAATCTGTAACTTGTATAAAAAGATAAATCATTGTATGTACAATATAATTATTAAAATAATTAAAAATTTTCTTCTATCAGATCTTTATTTCTAAATAAGCTTAAATAATTTTATTTTAATAGTACTCAACAATAAGGCTTCTGCTATGTTAAACAAGTAAAACCACTTTATCCGTGATAATATAAATAAATAAATAGTAGCGTCTTCCTCTTCAGCCGTGTCCTCTCCGCTGCTAGATAAAGGCCTCATCCAAAAGTCTCCATTTCTTCCTATCATTAGTTTTTATCATTCATGTTTTTCCGGCCATCGGCATCAAAGTAATGTCATCGACCCATCTTTTCCGTGGTCTTCCAGCATCTTTTTTGTTTGTCCATGGTCTCCATTTTTATATTCTGGGTTTCCACCTGCCATCATTTTGACTCACCAAAGGTCCTGCCTACTGCTGTCTTGTTTAGCGCCACATTATTATTTTTCTATTCGGTCTCTTAGACATACACCGAGCATCTGTCTTTCCATGGATCATTGAGTGCATTTCAGTTTCTGGCTGCTTTCCTGTGCGAGAGACGTGGTTTTTAGTCCGTATGTCGTCACCGGTTAAATACACGATTTACAGACTTCTATTTTTAAGCATACTGGGACATGTTTATTTAAAAAAATATTTTTATGCATCATCTATCATATAATATTACAGGAGTTTCTTGCTGAACACAATTTTGTTTTACATCGGTCCAGATGAAGAAAGCTGCAATTGCCTGAAACGTCCAGTTCGTATGAAGTGCTATTTAAGCAAAACAACCCGAATTTTATAAACTATATTATCAACACGTGCTGACGTGATACCTTACTAAAAATAACATAATATGCGAGAATTGGTAGTTTCGTGTTGCCACGTAATAAAAAAAACAGGCTCATTTTATTCCACCAACCAAATTTTCACTTTTTAATATAAATTATTACGATCTACGCTCTTTCTGACAGTATCATAACACCAGCCGACATTATCATAACACTAGCGTATTGCCAAACCCATTTACGAGCTGTTCCGTGTAAAAAAACCGTATAAATTCAAAGAACTAGTAACAATGGGTGAAAATAAGGGAATCCCTCGCGGCCAGTTCTATGGGGCGTTTAACCTCTTCGGTGCCGATAAAAATATTTTTTTGAATAATCAATCAATTATTTTCCTAGTTTTAATAAAAAAATACTGATTAGAATTTAAATAGTCATTATTTTTGTGATTTGTTTTTATCGGAATTTTTTAATTCTACTTGTGCATTAAACACTTTATTTGTACAATGCTATCAGCGCAAGTATTATTGTTGACACAAAGTCATGATTATTTTTAAGACAAGCCCAGAGAAAGTAAAATACTGTAGGGTTCGGAGATTATTTCAAACAAATATTAAACTTCAATCATTTTAAAAATAGAATACGGGTATATTATGAACTAAACTATACTATATATATGATAAAACAGACAGCTGTTTTTGGGAATCAATAATCATTTAAGTGGTTTGTCGCTTATAAGAGATATTAAAATCTAGTAAAAAAAATAGTAATTTAAATGAGTTTTTAGATTTAAAATCTTCACGTGAATTAGATGAAATACCTAGTGGTAAATGATTGTCATCATATTTTGTTTATAGTGCATCCTATTAGTGAATTTTGAAACATCAACCGTGACTTATCTTAGTCATGAATATCATGAAGGCAAGATAATCGTTCTTAATTTTTTTGTGAAGTCCTGGTTCAAAAAAATATTCCAAAGTAAAACGATTTTATAATTAAACTTTAAGTATGTCCAAATGATGGTAGACATGGCCAGATTTTACTCCCCCGAATTATTTACAAATTATTTTTATAAAAGAAAAAAGCTAAAACCTTTATTGAAGTGGTGAAAATCATCTGACCGAATTATTTCACCTACTAGGTAATGCCTTAAAAAAACAATTTTCATAATTCTTTTAATACCAGTTGGCAAAATCAAGAATAATAATTAACGAAATTCAACAGGTGATTAATATGAGGAAAGGTCTATGTTCAAACATGGTGGATGGAGACAAAATGGTGAATGTTACAGGTGTGCAAAGTGGCTACTCAAACCAGCCAGTGACCGGTCATAAGCCCTGTAAAGGTCCAGACTTCTTTATTATCTGTTCAAACATAATTTTTTTCTCTGTTACAACAAATTTTAACCTTTATAATAAATGTTTTATGTCAACCTTCTCGAGAATCGATTCCGAAACATCAAACGGTAGAGAAACGCGCAAATTGAAAGATTTGAACATCCTCAATATGTTATTGGTAAATAATATAATGTTTTTTTTTAGTTTCTCTACGGCATTGACAAGGTTAACTGGAGACATGTGACTACCCCCAGCGCCAGCTTTCTGACACGCAATGTTTTCCCTACATCCACCTTTTTTGCTTTTCTAAACATGTTCTGAAAAGCTTTAGGTGTGTATTTTTTTAACACTCGCGCTAGATAGTCGTGCAACCGGAAACATATTTATTCAAATGTGGCCATTCCTATTTATGAGTAATTCACCATGTGAATTATCATGATTTTGGTTTTATTATATAATGAAACAAAAACTCAATCTATTTACCTCATGATACTGTAAATTGATATTTTTTTTTTCAATGTTACATATCGAAAAAAAAGTCTTAAGTTTACAATTTTGGAATGATACATAAGCTATAATGAATAAGTTAAGGGTCTGATAAAACAATGCATATGGCTTTAAATCATTATTAATATGTTGAGAAAAAGAACTTTAATAATCTTCCGGAAATTTTAAGATCAATAGCAATTTTTAAAACATTTAAACATAAATTTAAAAAAACACACGAGACCCACCTTATCCTGAACTTCATACAGTGAAAAATTATGTATATTTTATAATATAATATGAAAACTAATTTTAAGCAATCTGTTCTATATAGTAAAAATAAAATGTAAATAAAATAAAACATATTTATGTACACATATAAACATAAAAACCAATGTAAAACGAACTCCTTCTCTAAACACGAGGTTTTCACTTTATTAAAGAGGTAGAAACGTTATGATTAACAATGTGCGTACAGAAAATTTATAACTTTATAATTATTTTGTCAAAAAATAGCTTTCATTAAAAAATATTTAAAAAAATGTAGGAAATTTGTTTGGACTGACAAGGTACTGCAGTGACTCCAAATGTTAAAGGCTGGACGGGTGAACTCCTTTGTCGGTGCTTCGCCAAAAACCTTGGAGCCTATGAAAACGCCTAAAAAGTTCGAACAATACGCTCCCTCAAGCCGCCGCTGCAGGGTGGATCCATTCACACATGTTCAAGCATTGGCTACAATAATATCAAAACCGCCATAAGGAATTATAATAGTTTTTTTTCAGTAAATATTTTTTAATTTTTTGTAATTTTCTTAAGATTTGTTTATTTTTATTAAGTTTTCATGGTTTTTCAAAGGATTTTTTTTCCATACTAAATTATTTATTGGAAAAAAATAAATTTACATTATTCTAATCAATATAGTAAAATTGGCTCTACACTATCTTATTACTGGAACAAAAGAATGATAAAAAATGATTATTTGAATAAGAATATTTTTTCAACCACGGCATTATAATAATTATTAACTCTCATAGCTTGCATTGCCCAGATTTTAAACAAGGAAATGTCACATTACCAAATTTTGGCCGCTTTGCCTCATTAAAAACCTTTCATATATTTTTTAATGTATCAGATGGAAAAAAAATACAAACGGAATTTATCAAAAAGACATACATTAATTATGTTGCATACAAAAAACCCCGAAAACATAAAAACCAGATTGCTCTCCAAACTTTCAAACTACGATTTCTTAAAATCATGTTTTTTGAATGAGTGACTTTTGCCTGAACGGTGACGAAAAGTGTGAAAAAAATAATCGTTTTGAACTTAAAATAAGTTAAACGTTAGAGATTTGATCTTGTACTTTATATCATTTTCAAATAAAGTTTTTTTTTCGTTTCAAACTTAAAATATAAGCGAAAATGTAACATTACGTACTGTTTGTACATACAAATATATCCATGATAAATTTGAGTAATAAGGTCCCGGATTAAATGCTGTCGTTAGTTAGCTGGACTAAAATTAGTTCAACATTTACTGGTTAGTCTTTAGGTTACATATTGCATAACACACATATAAAACACATACATAATGTAATTATGAAGTGTAATTCAGATTTTATCACCCAACAAACAATATTCCGAACATCCGTTCCCTAATGGTAGAATTCCGGGAACACACGAAAAATCTTTTATTCCTTACTTTAATTAAAACATTAAACCGTTTTTATAACTCACTCCCCTGACCGCGACACCATAATTTGCTCTTATTCTAAATGACAAAACGGCACACGAAATAATGCCATATTTATAACAACATGGCCGAGCATATATTCATAAATGCAAATAGCGTTTTTAATTAAGGGGATATCTCTTACTTCATCTCCCTTTGACCGTAAACAAATTGTTCATACGTTTTGCGTTGTTTTATTATTCCCCCTCAGAGTAACTTGGCCAAGTGGAACGCGACGGATGCTAAGCAAAGACAGTAAGTTGACTAAAATATATTTATCAACACTTTTTTATTTAAGCTGAACATGGTGTCAATTATTTACTAGTCTTAAAAATACTTTTTAAGGGCAGGTTGCATTACAATTAGTTAAGTTAAATAAATTCTTACGTTTTTTATCAAAATAATTTGTTTTATCATGCTTGATTCATGCAACCCGTTTGTCCATTTTGACAAAACTTAATTTCTTCTTCTCTCAGTGCCATGTCAGGTATCTTCGACGTTGGCAATCACTCTGGCAAAAATCTCTCTATCCTGTGCTGTCCAGAAAATCTGCTCTACAGTCCTGAAGCCAGTCCAGTCTCGTATATTTCGCGGCCAGGACATCTGTCTTCTTCCAGCCCTTCTGTGCCCCTCAATCTTGCCTTTTAAATTAAACGAAGCAAGTGGTACTTTTCTCCACGCATTATATGCCCCATATATAAAATTTTACGAACTTTTATGATAATTAAGAATTTTCTGTTCGTTTTAGTTCGACTTAAGACTTCTTAGTTCGTTATCAGGTCAGTCCAAGATATCTTAAGCATTCTGCGATGCAACCACATCTTAAAAGCCTCCAGCCTATTCATAGTGTTTACTTTCAGAGTTCAAGTCTCACAGCCATACAACAATACCACACACAACATTTTACCAATCTTTGCCTAATTTCCAAGTTGACATTAGCGACTTAACAATTATTTGCAATTTTTTTTGTTGGCCCCTTGGTTAAAGCGTCCATTGGTCAATAAAAAAATATTAAAACCAAATAAAAAAGTTGAATTGATACTTTACAAAATATAAGCTATGGAGTTTCATTGGAAATTTCTACCAAAATACATAGATACGCGTGTGACTGAACATCACATGGAATGCAGGACCTGTGAACAGAGGGCGCTGTCAAAAAATATGAAATGAAGAACAGCAGATGCATCGTCCTCCTTTTCACGCTCCACAGCTCCCAGCAAATACGCTCCGTTTGATTTCTAAAGCTTTTTATCATAAATTATTCTTACCTTGTAAACTCAGTGGAAATTGTAAGTAATCCACTCGGTGTCATTAAATAATGATGATCTACATAATTCTAAATAACTTTAATAAACTAATCTCAAATCGGGATAATATTTAAACAGATTATACATATTCCGACGAGTATAAGATATTAAAAAAAATAATAGTGTAAGTTAATAAAAGTCTTCAGTGTAGCATGTAATAAAGTATTAAATTTAATGTAGTTTTGAAACATTGACGTCAAAATTTAAAATGTATTTTTTTATTCTCGCTTTAGTGGGGATTGTTCGTCCAAGTTCTTTCACGGTCTCTATATTACGATTTCATTTTTTCTATGAAACTTTTTCCGTCTGAGATCCTATGTACAGAAGTTTACTTTGTTTCTTCCTTTTTCAGACTTTTCTATCTTCGCAAGTTGTAGGGTTTTTTTTCTCTTCCTCGGGGCAGTTTATTTTGATACCAAATTATTGAAAAACATACGGCTCGTCTTTTATAATGAAATGTAAAGAATATACATAAATAAAACTTTTTTACTCATGATGATGATTGGTCATCAATTTCAGGGATAATTTCATTTTGTTTTGTTTCAAAAATCAACAATTCTACATTTTTATTCGAGTTAATAGCAAAAAAATATTACATGCGCCCAAAACCAACGTTAGGTTTTCACAAATTGTAAAATTTAATTAAAAACATAAACATATGTTTATTTATTTATAATGCTTATTTAAAGAAATAAACAGTTTAAGCTCAAGACGCCAATCGAAGAATATTTGCAGTAAATACTTTTACTCTGCAACATTAAATAGTTTCTATTTGAAACGTAATACTGATCATCTTGCGTTGATGAAACTGTAAGATTTTATGCTTAATGAAACTTGAGAGCTCGTTTTCAGTTAGAGGTTGATGGAAGAAAACGATGTTGTGCGTTGATTTTAATTTATTACATGTTTTATAACGTAATATAATTTAATTTATTTGTTTTTATTTGATTTTTAGTTTTCTTCAATGTAGGTATAATTATTACGCTTATTGAAAGTCAGTTAATATATATAAATAAATAAAACAACACAAAGAGATAGTCAAAATTCAATAAATAAATACATGTGCCAAAAATTATAAAACAAATGAAAACAAATAAAACAATATTGTCAGTTCCAAATACTGCTATATTCCATGTACTCGTTTAGTCCATAATAGGCCTTTTTTAGAAGTACGCCTTTAAAAAAAAATTAAAAAACAATATTGTCCGTCATAATAAGGACATTGTCAGGTATTTTATTGTAGAAGCGTACGCAGTTCCTCACAAACGATATGCTTTCTTGACTAAGCTTTAATTTCGGGATTACTGATTTGTCTTTACTATTAGTTTTGTTTATTTATTATGTTTGTCACATATAAACAAATTAACAGTGAAAGTAAACGTTTCACGTTAGTTACCGATTAACGTAACTAATTACACACTGGAACTGACTAGCTAAAGATGCTACCTCTTATATATAGTTATTGTCCAATGTTCATTTTACTTCCTGGAGGAATCTTGAGATCGTCTACTCATTCCCTGTTTCTCAGCGATTTTTTTTATTCGCTAGTATCGCCCGTTGATATTAGTATTTTGAGTGGTTTGACAATCCATTGAGCATAAAGGAAATGTACGCTTCACTTTGAGGTTCCAAATAAGATCAAGATGCGATTGGTGTATAAATTCAGTGCACCATTAGGTGCTGATAATGAGATGATGATGATATGGAGTATCTTTTATTTACGTCTATCAAACTTTAAGACTTTCGTATGGTATGTGAATTTAGTATTGTTTATTCATTTGTATTTATTCAAATTCTTTAGGTTAGTAGGTATGCAGTTTGCAAACATATGCATTAGGACAGGCATAAGAACAAAATACCATTATTTGTTTAATAACCTTTAGATTTTGCTTTGGTTAATATATTATATTCCCACACCAAGCACAAAACGTTTCTTTTTTGGTGTGGTATTTCGTTTTATTTTATCTTTTGTATTTTTTCCACTTATATGAGTATGTATTGCTTATGTAAAAATAGTATTTTTTTTGTTAAATATATTAAATAAATAAAATAAAAAATCTTAAAGAAGATTAGATTTTCTAGAACCACTTAAAAAAAATTAACAATATTTCAGATAGTCGGTAAAATTTAATGTCTTTCTCTTGGTTGGTTGGTATTATATATTCAGTGGTTGGTGGTTATAAAAACGCTTGGTTAATTTTATTAAAAAAAAATTTTTTTTCGCTTGTTTACTAAAAGTCAGTTTATAACACGTTATTTGAGACATTAGTCCCAACTCCATGGGACTAAAAGTCCTGTATTATCTCCTTAAATTGTTTTTAAGTTGAAATGGTGTTAACGGTAAACTTTAACTTATCATCAACATATTGTTACAGAGATGGAGAACATTTTAAAGAAGGTACATAAAAGTCTAGGCATTTACAGAGCTTATGACTTGCTTAATTTAACATTCAGCATATTGAGATATATTGTCCGTTTTAAACTTCTCGAACAAAAGCGCTCGTTGGTCAATAAATAAAATAGTGAAACTAAACCATGGAGTTCGATCGATATTTTATATCAAAATTACTTAATACAAAATTTTTTCAACAAAAAACATCAATAAAAATTTGTACTTCAAAGAAACATTTTCTTCGCTGAAAAATGTGTATAAATAATTTTTATTTCATATTAACCTGATAAAACGATAAAATGTTAATAAAATCCATGCAAAAACATTCAACGGTTTCTTTTCTGTGGAAACGTTCCGTTTTGAGGTTGTACCGCGCCATTTAATCAACAGATATTTCCATATTGTGAATACATTTTGGGCAAGCGGCACGCGAATACAGGAATAATGCGAGAAAATTAAAATCCCCCGCTGGTAAAAATGTCAGTCAAGTTAGCACGCGTTTCCTGCCCAGACACGGAAATTATTATCAAAATGCAATTATAGTTGGTTAATCAAAATAAACGACAACAGATGGCAGCCATTGCGAGGAGCAAGATTATTTTTCTCTGGATAAATGTGATTTATCGCCCATTGGAACGCGTGTCCATTTGCGCGGATGAACTTTTTTTAAATTTTCTAATTCCGAGTAAAAATACGCCCGGTGTGTGATTGATAGTGCTGTCACTTTAGGATAAATAGGGCTATTATTGAACTTGAACTCTCATTCATTACACACGTTAAAGAAATCATTAGCCGAAGAACTTTTTGATAAAATAAGGGGAAAATATGTTGTTTTTAAATTGTTAAATACTTAGACTTACTTGATCTGCCGTACATTCACGGAGACTGGACCGCTGTGCACGTGCAAACCACGAGCCCATTGCATGATATCGCACAATTGGCCCATTTTACACCACTGCAAAAATCTACACGGCATGATAAAATACAACGCAATAACCAGTACACCATGAGACCGACTAATCTCCAGTCAATTTTCTTTTGCAGAATTTTTACCTAAGAGTAATCGCTAAATTTTAATAAAGATTTTGATAACATTATCATTTAAATCTCTTTTGCTAAGTTTTACTATATTATTTGAATTGGTTTGTGGTCCTTGGCTAGTGTTGCCGACTAACGGATCAGAGGTCCAAGGTTCGAATCCCACTCTACCCTAACTTGATTTCCATTTTTCAAAAGTGAGTAATTTACAACTCGTTGAAAACGGTCACCAAAATTAAATTATAGGAACACAAATATATTTTTTTTTCCATAATATTTTAACCGAGACGTTTTTATTAATATTTTTATTAGTCATTGACTGTGGAGTTTTGTAAAAATATGAAAAATACAAATATTATTAAATTTAAATAGGTACTAACAAATATAATAAAAAATGTCTGTACACTATAATTTTACTGCTACGTTAAAATTAATATAATACGTGTGAAATAGGCTTTTCTCCGTCGGGTATCACGCGGCTTGTTTGTTTATTTGGAAATTTTTGTAATCATGAACAGACTTTAGTATTATTTGATGTGCTGTTGTAAATGTAGAAAACAGCCAGCCCTTAATTTTGAAAAAAAATTAGATAATAATGTTATCGGATGCCTTAAGGTTAATTCTGTTTTTGCTAAAAACAGTCAGGCTGCCTTTATTCAAATCTATGATAATAAATTTCTAAAAATAGTGTTAATCTCAAAAAAGGCTATCTCAATTTGCAGAAAACATCTACAGCACTAGAAACATTTTACGGGTTAGATGCTGTTAAGAACATTAATGCCTCCAGAAATCCAGTTCTCTTAAATAAATAAGAGTGGATTTACACATAGGTAAGTACCTTAATTTTATAAATGAATTAATTTAAAAATACTCCTAATAAAAAATAAAAAAACTCTAAAAACACATAATCAAATTATTTTTAAAGTTATTGTAAATAATAAACTAATACCTTACACTTAAAAACCGTAATATAAAAAAAATAAAAATATATGTTAAATACAATGACACAACATACTAGTATACCAGAGTTTTACTAGGGCTCACTGTTTTCTGCAAAATGCACATCTTAGGTTATGTGGACAACCAGTCTTTGAAAATCATTAAAAGTGGTCAAATAATATATATTTTGTGTATAAAAGAAATGTCATCAATATTAATCATTGGAAAAGTAAAAAACATTCCAACTGTCGTGTAGATTTGATTATTCACTAAAGTGCTATTATCTCAGAATGGTTGGCTGCTTTCTACATAACTGCATTCAATTATTGCACTCACATATTGACTAGAATACTAATCAACAATCAATTGATTACATTAAAAAAAATCTAGTGCATCATTATAAGTATTTTGATATGTTAAAATGTAAAAGTAATAAATGTTAAACATGCCTGAATAAATATATATTCATTATCATCCCCCCTTTTGCATCCAGAGGTGCATAGAGCACAGCATTGATAAACCAAATTCAGTGTATTTTGATCATCAGTTACATAAAGGTAAGGTGATCATTCAGAGAACAACGAAATACTGCAGTTTAAACAACCTTAAACATTAATATTTCACGTCCACCCTGCTAGAAATTAAACCTAGGGCCTCCAAAATGATAGGCAAACACTTTAGCTACTACAAAACAAGGAAAACTTATCTCCACTCAATTTATTTATTTACGTTTTTTACCTGAGAGTAAGCAGCCACCGATTCAAAAATACTTGTCCAGTGTTCTGTGGCCTTATTTCGATTGCGTTAGAGTGAGAGATGGATAACATATGACGAACGAATGAACTTACGAAACAAAATTGCGACCGAATAAGTCTGCTGATTTTTTTTCACATACAGAAGTGTATTCATCATCTGCCTGGACACATATGTAAAAACAAAAAAATAAATCAAATGCGTCTTGGCGGTGTTGTTAAAAAATACATAATTTTCAATATTTTCATTTTACTTTGAAAACAAACTTAATGTTTTGTGTGTTTGTGTTTTCTATTGAAATTTATATCATATCCGATAACGAATATTTTCAAAAAGTTTTGTTAAACACAGATGAATAAATATCGGTACTACGACGAAAAAATATATATTTTATTTACTAGTAAAATATCGTTGTTCAAATTAGCCAGTAACAAGCCATAAGGTCTGTACGGGCCAAGATTTTTTTATTTTTTTTCTTAAAACGCTTCCATCTATTTTGAAATATCTACCAACTTATTTTTAATTTTCTTAAACTTGTACAAGGTTAGACTTTTGATATTGTTTCAACATACCAAAATATGTGTAGTTGAAACTTTTGTGTATAAAACAGTTAATTCTGCAAAGAGTGTAACCTCCATATATAACCATAGAAACTCTAATCTCACTTCAGTAATATATTATATCATAATATCATTATTTATATCACTACAGAGTTGGGTAGAATTTTTGTTTCAAGATTATGGATATTCGAGCGTTTACAGGGCTTATGACCTGTCATAGGTTGGGTTCAAGTGGCCACTTTTATGTAGAATTCTACAACATTCCCCATTCCGCTTTTTAGCGAATATCCATATCGGTGACATTTTTGGTTTTTGTATATATGTCATGAAACAAGGAAAGCTTTCGCTAGCGTTTCATGACATATATACAAAAACCAAAAATGTCGCCGATATGGATATTCGCTAATAAGCGGAATGGGGAATGTTGTAGAATTCTACATAAAAGTGGCCACTTGAACCCAACCTATGACAGGTCATAAGCCCTGTAAACGCTCGAATATCCATAATCTTGAAACAAAAATGCTACCCATCTCTGTAGTGATATAAATAATAATATACCTACTCCCTCTTGGGATAAAACCCAGAATTGTGTGTGTATAAATATGTAAATATATATTAACATACCAAAAATAATATTGTGTCATAATATCATAGTACAATATTTAAAAAAACAATATAAATCAAATGCTAACAGAGTTGTTTTTAAAAATAAATTTCAAATTAATGCTTTATTCATGCAGAGCTTTCGTACTCAAATTTTCAAATTGCAGCAAAATTTTAAGTCTATTTTTACGTTGATTCATATTCGTTGACTTTTCGATTGAATATGACCTTTTGATAAATCTGAATAATTCATGTCATTGCGTTTTTTTCAAAAGCAGACAACAATTTCTAACGTTATTCATAGATTTAAATAGAATAGGAAATAATATAGTTTTAAACGCAATTTCATTAATAAAAAAAACTTCAGTATATCAGATCTAAAATTAATTAACAACGAACAATCATATCATAAACATACAAGTATATGATAAAATTATTAAATAAATATTTTATCATAAAATTTACAAAATATTATCCATGTTAATATTAAGCATGATTTATTGTCATTTTCTATTACTATTTAACGCATCTAATTAAAACTAAACCTACATTAATATAAACAAGAGCGAATCTGCGATAATTTTAAATATATACGAAGAAACAGTCTTACTCTTCAGGCAACAGTCTAGGTCCAGTGAAATATTCTGGTACTTTCGGATACCAGATGAGTTCCGATTTCTCAAAAATTATTGTTGTACATACATTTAATATGATGATGTGGTTGTAACCTCGAAACTAGTCTACGTATAACAAAAAATTAAAGTATTTTATTCAAAATTTATAAACAAAAAAGTGTACAATGAATTCCAAATTTAAAAATGTTTTTGTATTTCATTTGTGTCCAAATTTTTGTAGCCCCGTTCTGAATGGTTTCTTGACGGGCTTAATATTCATATTAAATAAAAGAATATCAGAATTGTTTTAGTTTTCAGACCACGATTTCGCAAAATGCCTGTTGGCATTTTCTTAAGTTACGTAAATCAACTTCTCACCTTCAAATCTAATAATTACTAGGGGTTTTGATAACGCCTTAAATATAAACAAACAGACGATGAGAAGTTCTCGAGGGATGCGCTTTAACAACAAATTCTCAATATCAAAGCATTTGGGAGAGATTCAATTAACTTAGGCGTCGATCACACTCATGAGACGGTACCTCCATAGCCTTATACCGTACGAATTCTGTGTTTGCTATCGCAGTATTCACAATAAAACAGACACCTGGCTTTTTGATTTGTTTTCTATCCTTTTTTAATTTCATCATCATCATTACCTTTCCACACGCTATGCATTTTTTTCTAGGGTTTAAATGAATAAATTTAATTTAAATAAACATGTTTATAATATAATAACTTCCTTCCTTAACTGTTTCAAAAACATCCGCTCGTAACAGTGTTATAAAACCATTACACATGCAAAAAAAATAGAGATTTTAATTCGAAAAAATGAAATATTTATAGGCAATTGCTTCAATTATTTACAGTTGAAGTAAAAATTTTAATATTTTAAATATCATTGCTGAAAACATAATAAATCCATTAGCTTATGCTCGTAGCGCGGGCAAAAGAACCGCCCCCATTGAAATTCGGAGAGCTACTAACTGGCATTTAGTAGAAGTACTGGCAACTTTTCTGTTCGCCCATATGACGCGTAAAATTGTTTCTTTTTCTTCCGAATATACATGTAGTATCGAGAGTGAGACAAAAAGACTGTGATACAATTGTATATTCTGTATTATTTTACGTCATACGCCGTGACATGTGATAATTAGGTAAACTTTCTCTTGAATTGGTGATATATCTGGGATTTCTCTGAAATAAGCTAGTTCTGTTCCCAATAAGTATCAATTATTTAGTTAAAAGATATTTTTACTGGTACGTAAATGTATAACGGAGAAATACCAAAAATCTTAACCCAGTATTACGTAGATTTATAGAGATATTAATGTTATTAGATGCAATGTCAGCTTCATGGTGTACTGGTCAGCGCGTTTGATTGCCATGCGAGAGGTCTCGGGTTCGATTATCGGCATGGTTGATGTGAAATATTTATTTAAAATGGTGTTTTAAAACTAGAATATTTAACAAAAATATTTTGAGTTTGTCCAAATTTTTGCAGACAAGAACTGGATTCAACTTCCTGGGGAGCTGTCAATATTAACATTTTACAACAGAGATGAAGAACATTTCAGAAAAGGTAATATAGTAGTCTAGGCATCTACAGGGCTTATGACCTGTCATTGGCTGGTGTAAGTGGCCATTTTACACACTGTGTAACGTTCACCATTCTGTCCATATTTGAACATCTTTATTCCTTCAATTCCTTTACCTGTTGATGTTAGTGAAGTAAAAGAGCTGAAACCTTTATTTATGTGGGTCAGATTCTTCTAATTTAATTATTTAACCTACATACCTATACTAGGCAACGCTTAAAATTTTATCAGAGAGAGAAAAAAAGAGAGAAAGAGCAGTGTACTTAAATTTTGTATTTTTTGCGAAAGAATTTTTAATATCTCCCCCCATCTCAGGTAGACTGACTATGAATACGAAATAATAGATAACTAGAGATAAATTGGATCAGAGTACAACGCAAATAATGAGAACAAACTGTTTTAGACACATCCGATTGACTTGTGTAGTGGTTTCGTGTATTGATAAAGTTTTAGCGTATTCGATTATTTAATTATTAGTTGCCTACTTTTAATGAATCGGTGTTTTGGACAAAATATGTCCGGGACAAAGATTTTATATTTAAAGCGTTCTTTTTCTTTTATGTACAATTTCATATATCGCCACTATTTTGCCCGAGAGAATAAAAACGTAATTCATTTGAATAAATTAATTTGCTAGCTGTCAGACAGCTTTACGTCAGGGTGGTTCTAACTTCTGGTTTTCAATAAAGATTTAAATCTGACAGAATATCAAAAAAAGATGTGCAAAGAAAATGAACTAAAGGGTACCTGAAAGAAGAACTGCCTTTAACCATAGGTATTTTAGAAAATTGGGTCCCAGAAGTTTTAGCCTGTTGGACCCTGGCATTATTCTTATTCGTTGAAATGGGAGTCAGTGCTATATAAGCTCCTGATGTCACTGCAATCTGTCAAGATCTATTTTGATGGGTCCCGGTGAATAAGTTCTCAACCTTCAAGCCCAGGCACTTAATATCCATGGAGGGCGAGAGTTCTTATTTTGCTAAATCTCGCTCTCCATGCCCAGATCCATAAAGTATCCCGGCTATTAGGTAAAGGGTAAGTTCTTTAACATCCTTAGGTTTAAGCACTGGTCCCTCTAGGATGCGGCTTCTTTTATGATATAAAGCATCACATCACATACAATGTGTGAAGGTGTTTTCTCGTCTGCACTGTTGAACCTACATCTAGATGTTTAAAAAAGGTACCTTCTAGCAAAGTGTTTGTTCAATCTGTAGTGCTCTGTAAAAACTCTCACTCGATGTCGACTGAACCTCATTAGGTCGAAAGCAAACCTTTATCAGTTCCTTCGCGGGGTCCTAACTAGGTACTTTTTGCTAGAGCATTTCACTCTGCTTCCTGGCCTGACCTGAGCTCAGAACGAGGAGCACATTTAGGCAAACCACGGTAGGGTTCAGGTCCTATCGAGGCTGTCTCAGCTCCTAGCCTTGCCAATTCATTAGCTGTCTCGTAACCGTCGATGTTTGAGTGTGCAGGTACCCTGACATAAAGACGTCTGTCAGTTGCAATGTATAATAAAAAATGGTGGGTGAGTAAATAAACAGTAGATCTGTTGTTAGCTAGCTAATTGTTTTTGTGACATGGTATTTTGCTTGTTTTAATTTCCAAATATCTCTTTTTTTTTTTTTGTAAATTGTGATTTACAATTTTTTTAAATCATCATTAGTATATTTTGTGATTCAAACTTTTTCTTAAATTTTTATTAGTATTTGTGTGTTTTCTAATTTTCATTGTTTTATTCCTAAATACCATTATTTTTTAAAAATTGTTTAAGCACAATTTAATAATAAAAAACAAATAAAAAAAAGGTCTTGCCTAAACACAGGAAATTTTCGGTTAGTCTGGACCTAAAACATGGAACCTCTGTACATTATAAAACAGTGAAATAAATAAATAAACAAATAATGCATCAGTATTAAGGAAACATAACTTAGCTTTGGATTTAGACAGTATACAGCAACTTTCACGCTAGTTTTTCCAATTCAATACTCAACTTTAAACCATAGAATTAAGAATAGTCCAGAAGGAGCGTAGAATCATATTTGAATAAACCGGTCTATGTCTAATAACTCCCCCACTTAGACACACTTTCGCCGCGCGCATACTTGAAGTCACTGCATAATATTGCCAGATCGCGAAGAATATAACCATAACACAAATGTAAGGTAAAAAAAAACAATTGTTAATTTTTCTAAAATTTTATTGTGCGCTCGGAAACATTGATTGACACAACAGAGTAGATAAATAAAGGGTCACTTAATAAGAGTAATTAAATTAAAGAAATTTGAACTTAAAATATAAAACAAATTTTATTTTACATAAAACTGATATTTTTATATCATGTTAAATAAAATTTGATATTTTAAAGATAATGTCGGTCAAATGTCTACAACGGCGCCGTTTAATCCGAGATTCAATTTTAATTATTTCTCTTATTATATGAGCAAAGTAGGGTAAACAAATTTACTACCCTGGCAACACTTACGAAATTTCCATTTTGTTTCTTCGACAATCTGACAGATGGAAAAATAATTTAATTTTTAATTAATAAATTTGTGACATACACATTAATTTGCTAATAACACATGAAATGTGATCGCATTCTGTTTCTTTAAGATCCTAGCAGTATTTTTACACTTTAAAAGGAACAACACGGCACGGTAAAATTCGAACCAGGAGTTGCGTACTGAGTGACGTCTACAAAGAAACTAATGGGTCAAAACGTAAACCTACTCATTTATGAGTAGTTTAGTCGCCTTCTGTTTGATGTGCGTATGCGGTTTCTGGACTTTTCTTAATTCTATGCTTTAAACATGATTTAATTTGAACTAGCCACCTTTTTTTAAAGAAAAAGTAATTCGTTATTGGCCTAAAATCTTTTACCCGATTATAGTAGACCGTTTCGGGTTACGACCTTAACAAAATTACCTGATATAATTATTCAATATGATGAAAAATCCATTACATATTCTTTTGAAGGAGCCATTTTGACTAAGTTGCACGCCATCTTGCCGTGACTAGTTTAAATAATTATTAAGACGGGATTGACAATTATAAGATATTTGGTTTGTT
Source organism: Micrasema longulum (assembly GCF_059751315.1). Lineage (NCBI taxonomy): Eukaryota > Metazoa > Arthropoda > Insecta > Trichoptera > Brachycentridae > Micrasema > Micrasema longulum. The sequence continues at coordinate 28,252 of NW_028278460.1, forward strand.
TTGCATGACTTCAATAATTATTAAATCGGAGATGTCTAGACGTAAATTATTTAAACAGTATACATTCTTGAATAAATCGTAATTCAGTCAAAACACGAATTGTGTTTGGAAAATTGGTGTTGAAATACAAATAATGGATATTAGCATTTTCAGTTTTTAAAAAAAAAGTTTTTTAACCTCCGCAATTCAAACAAGCAATTAAAAAACTGCGTTCAGAAAATACTTGGACATCAGAGTTTTTTAATGTCATCTCATCATCAGCATGTGTAATTTCTTTCCTACACCTAATGGTGCATACAAATTGGCACACCAACCGCATCGTATCTTGATCATGTTTGTTACTAGATGGTGATTACAAATCATTTATTAGTCTTGCGTTTCTGATGCAAGTCCACGGACTCTTAATTTATTTACTTATTAAGATCTATTAATAAAACAAAAGTCTCAACTTCATGGGAATAAAGTCTTGTGTTGAGGTGGGACGAAAAAATATTGAAATTATGCAATAAAGTACAGAAATAATATTATACTAAACAAGAACATCATTAAACAATAAAAGCAGATGAATTTAAAAATAACAAACAACCAAAGGTTTTTTTTCATCTCTTCTACGGTATTTTTATCAATACAGATACATATTTGCGATCTCATGATTTTATCATCATTCTCTTTCCGCACCTAACGATGCATAGGGCACTGCATAATAATTCATGATCAAGAGTTTTAATGGTTTGGTGGCAAGTACTCGTTGGGAGGTTGACGGCGTGGAAAGGAGAGCGATCTCTCTTGTGTTCTAGTTATTTAAAGCATTGATAGCGCCTTCTGCTGGCCAGCCTTGCATTCTGTGCTATCTTCGGGCACATGACTTCCTTTCTAGATGATAGAGATATAGCTAGTCTGCAAGCGACTATAGTCAGTAACAGACTTATATGAATTATTTAATTTAAAACAAGCAAAATGTGAAAAATACGTTTTATGTCATAATAATTTTGTTGACGTTCTAGATTGAATTAGCTAAGTGCGATGATTACCGGAAGCTTCTATTATATTTAGACTAAAAAGGCTGCTTTCGTGATGAAAAATTAAACTTGTCCGAAGGAAATGAGACATGTGACATCCGGAAAGCGTCAGCTGAAAGTTTCGTGAAAAAACTGTCTAAATGTGAGTAATTTGGCCTGAAATAAAATTAAGACTGAAAGGTAATGTCCGAATAAAAAAATTATGGAAACATACTAAGCGTAAACGTTCAGTTATATGGTTTTTCATAACGTGAAAGTTTAATTGAAGCAAACATGTTTATTAATTTATTTTCCTTTTAAACAGACGCTTTACAAAAACGTTGCCATATAATAAAAACTAGAAAATTCTACGCAATTTTAAATATAAAAAAATTTTTGATGAACAAAAAGTTATGAAATTATTTATTTATTTGCTTAACTAAATGTCTATTTAAATTGGGTATCCTATTCAGTTCGTACGCATAATTCTATGGTACGCATATAATATTATCGATTTTCGAAATTCAATAAAATAACATTTTTCAACGATAATTTAAGCTTAAAACACATTTTTTAAATTTAAAAGTGCTGAAATGAAATTGTTTCCGATAATTGAATAAATGCAAAATAAGAAGATTATTTATTAGAGTTAATTGTACACGTTTACATAATCCATGCTAATATTAAAAACGGTATCCAAATTACAAACGGATATAATAGCAAGATACAGTGAAAATAAAGTATGTTTTTTAGATTAAAGGTAATCAAAAGAAGTTATAAAATTGTCAACAATGATATTATCAATGCATTTCTTCGTACTTAAAGAAAAAATATAACATGTTTTCCATTCGAAAATTATTCTTGAAAATGCACAAATTCCAAAAGCACGTACATTTTTTTTTTGTGCTAGGCTTTATACACACGCAATGCATTTCCTTAAATATAAATATACTTTAAAAATACCAAAAGTAAGCTTGCACTAGGTGCGTCAAATCCTTAGCTTTCTTTCCCCTTGAAGAATACGGAATTTTAATATCTCCTGCCAGGAGAGACTAACGCTTTAATATAACTGGTCTTTGATTTATTTTCCTAGCTATTCCTGCATTAATAATAATCCTTTGAAGGGTATTAATTACATCTGGAAACATCGTGGAACGTTGAGTCAAGGGGGATTTAGGACTAACCTCTATTCCAATACACATTTTTTTTAATAACCTAGGATCATAATGAAATGCGATAGTAAAAAAATTGCATTTTAGTAAATACCAAACAAAACAAATGAATATTTTTTTAATTTCTCGATTCCTATGTTTATGCAGTTATGCATCGATACAAAAAAATGTGTATAATCAGGGGTATATTCACCTCTGATTTAAATTTTTTATCTCAAAAGTAATTTTTATCTCTAGTTTTTTAACTTATCAATAATATTGCACATTATTATATTTTTGGCACGTGTATGAGGAGTCGCGCTTTTATTATAAATAATCGTAACAAAAATAAAATAAATACTTACGAAAGCAAAGAGCACTGTTTAAAATCATAAAATATTTATAGATGAGTTTGAGCCGTTCCCTCATTGTGAATATTCGTGTATTTACTTATGTTTGTTGTGTAAGTTATGTTTGTTGTGTTACTATAGTTTTAAGAAATCGTTTTTGTATATTTGGATACGTTTATTTATGTAAATTGTTTGTGTAAGTACATTTTTTTAAAATAAAAAAAAACAGAGGCATTGAGGGGATCCTGAGGGGTGGGGACGACGTGTTGGCCTCTGTCCATACATCCTCCTCCCCCTTCCTTAATCTGCATAGAGTTAGTAATCTTTAAGGATATTTATAATAACTTTTCTCTATGGGCTAAAGGACTCCTCTTAGATGAGTTTGAAATTTTGAAAAACGAAATAAAAATGTCGTCATGAAGGATTTTATTTAATTATCTGTACTTTTTATTTTAATAAAGGGCTTTCAAATTAAAAGGTACAAACAATGTAACTAAAGTAACTATATGACCTGGGGGCTGTCACCGTTCCGCAAAACCGTCGACGACGATCTTTCGACTTTATTCGGCGGAACTAAGGGGCGCTTGATTGACGTGGGAAGTGGCGAAAATGCTGGCTGGCGATTGGGACTCCTGGAGGCAACTGGTGATGTCCACGTGCTCTACTTAGGAGCGGATGTGGAAAAAAAAAAGAAGGTATGTGAAAAGTTTAGTATAAAGTGTTTTGCATTTTATTTCATTTTCGTCGGAACATAATTTTATGACATATTGCAGCAATCGGAAAAAAAATATTATAAAAAAAAACACCTCAATCCCAAAAAAAACTTCTGTTCCAGTTGGGTGGTTTCAGACTCAAATAAATTGCCAAGCTTTGTTGCTCATTCTATTTTGATCAGCCAGTTCAAAAACAGTTTGGATGGTTTTTTGAAGAAAGAAATGCGCAGATAAAAAGCAGTTTACAAAATACTGCATCAAAAAAGGCTACCTGCCTATTAAAAATGATAATGATTAAAAAAGCAAGATTTATAAGGCATACACTGCAGAAATCTGGAGGCGTGAAAAAGAGAAACCTTACCTATGATTGTCAAATGACGTAATGTGACTAAATTAATGAAAAAAAAACGAAATTATTAACATCTAAACAAGTTATGACTGCTAATTGTAACTTTAGTTCAACAGAATCCCAAAATGGGTGTCATTTATCCACGTCATTTAAAATACACGTTTTACACTGAATAAATACAACAAAAAAGCCAACAGATAAAAAAATCGAGTCGTTTAAAAGATATTCCACAATCACGTTCCGGTTGGGTAATGATTCAATATATCATGTTATTTCTCGGTTAAAGGGGTCTGTATTTATTCTAGCAGCCCCACGGGGCGTGGGTGTGCCAAGCGCCCTTTCCTAATCCCCGCATTTCCGGTCCGATTACCGGTTAAACCGTTTTACGAATCATTTGACGCTCCTCCTAATTCGCTGAGTTTCGTTTGTGCGTATAAAAATTTGATTGATTCTACTTCGTGCCTGAGCTCGAAAAACTCTGTTTATATCATTAAATAAATGATTAGAGTCTTTATATTTTTACATACTAAAAGAAGTTTGGCTTATTTCTTAAGTAGTGACTAAATGCAAGTACGTATACACATTGATCAAACGTTTAAGGGGAACATAGTTTTTCCGTCTACCCACACTTTGAGGTAAGGAATGAGATATTTAATTTTCGAAGAAAAAAAAGTTGTTTGGTATAAGCGAAACCGATAGGAAGACCCTTGGTCCTTCCCGAAAAACGGTTTTCGGGTATATTAAGGGAATGGTTTTACTTCGAGGTGGGGTATATCACCAATCGATTTTCTTTTTCAGGATTTTTACCTGACGGTATCCATCTAATCAAAAGCATTTGTTCAGGATTCTTGTTTTATTTGAAAAACAGAACTTTTCATACGCTCGGACACAAATAAATAAAGGAGCATAACAGTTTTGTGTTGAAAACGTGTCATTGTATGTTCTTCGTAGACGTCTGAGATCACCTGATACTTTTTACCTTCCAATTTTCACAAACAACGTGGAACATTTTAGCCCTCTTGCAAGAATGTTAAGACTCTATAACAAAATAGAAAAAAAGTTAATATTGAAATTTATTACAGTAGATAAATAATTATAAATAAAAATATTGCTGTATTTTTTAAATCAAATGCATAATTTTTATTCTTGTGTATGTAAATTGATTTTTGTTTTTTACATTACTTCTTATATTTTCTCATTTTCTCTTTTCTTTTCTTTAAAAACCATTAGATTTATCTTCAACTTAATCTTTATTATTGCTCAAGTTTATTTCAAATTTATTTAAGTGACACCCTTTTTTAATATAATTGATGAGAGATGTTGGAGTTTTATAATTGAGGATAAATATGAAGAATGATACCAATGCTAAGTTACAAATAGTATGTATTTTATGCATCCTTGTTGAACCTTCAAATAAAAAATAATAAGACAAATTACACGATTGTTCAAAATGGGTAAAATAGTCGATTTTCCCAATTAATTCAAATGCTCTATAAATATACTTTTGTATTGCATTCCCAAAAAGCTTATCCATTTTTTTAAATATATATTTGGAATGTTTCTCAACATTTTATTAATTACTGAATTTTACAAAGTTAATTCTACAAAATGTTGCCAAATTTCTGAATTTATATTATTTGCGGTTTAATGCGATGCGACCCCACAGAATGACTCCAGGGATTAAACTAAAGATTAAAGAATAGGATTAATCGAAATAATGCGGATTAAATGTCGTTTATTTCCGCTTCCTGTAATTTGATTTTACGTAAATTAATTTTGTGTTATTTTCAGACTAAATTAGAACGGAAAATAAAAATTAAACGTTTTAAGTAATAGTTTGATGTAAAATCTTCACATTTTTATATGAAAACATTAAAAGAGCGATAGCGATAATTATATTTTTGGCCAAAAATATAAGTGGAGCAAGCAAAAGATATTTAGAGATAATCATATTTGATAAAGTACCGTTTTAATTTTATTTATTACTTGAAAAATTTAACCCCATGTTTCATCGAAAAAGGTTATATTCAAAAGAATAACATAAACGACATAAGTATACCAAATAACTTTTTCATTTAAAATTAAGATCCTAAAATGAAATTTGACTAAAAAATCTCAGTAACTAGAAGTATTAACAATATTTTGATATGTTGACTTTGACAAATATTTGTACATTTGGACTGGATTTCACCCTCTAGGGAGTGATTGCGATAAAAGTGGATATGAAATTTTATTGGTTGGTTTAAAATGGACTATTTTGCCAATGTTTAAACATCAATATTTTTTCAAATTTTCGTAAAGTAAAGAGCTGTAACTAACGGAAATAGTCTGAAAATAACAATATTTGAGTAACTCACGAGAAGTCAAACATTTATTTTCCTAAAATTTTATGTTGATTTAAAAAAGATATGCTGCGTTGAAGTACTAATGCAGAGCCCTAAGCATCGTTTTGTATGGATAAGGAAAGGCGATAATTTTTTTTATTTTTTTTATATTTTTTTTATTTAAATTTTATTGATAAACCCTTACGGGTTACGTACATTTAACAAAATGTTTTCACTTTTAAAATTCACATTCTACTGTTAATAATAATATTTTTAACATCTTTTGTAAAGGTTGCCTGAGTCTTTTGTTTAGTTTTGTCTAGTAGTTTATTGTATAATTTCAGTCCATGGTTTATAAGTCTCGATTGTCCTTTTCTCGTTTTAAAAGATTGTATATGATATTTTCTGATATTCTCGTATTGTGTTCATGTTTACTACAATTTTTTTCAAGTTTTAATTCTTCGTCTACAATTACATCAGTGGCTAATTTATGAATAAATTTTAAAGATTCTAGTTTAAAGAGTTCAGTTACGTTTAATTGTTTAGTTTGTTCAAAAAGTTCTTTAGTTGCTGTTAGATAGGGAAGGTCATATACTAACTTTAATATTTTATTTTGCTGTCTTTGTAGTCTGTTTATGTCATTTTGATATCCTGTTCCCCATAGTAGTTGCATATAACATATTTTAGTTTTTACATATGCTTCATACATTAAAAAATTTTCCTTTATTGGAACAAAGTTTTTGATTTTAAAAAATAGACTTGATAAAGAAAAAATAGAACACAATGACATAAACTTGAAAATTTAATTATCTTAAAAACGTTGGAAGCTTTTGTTAAATGCACCTCTGTATAAATACGAACGAAAATGAGTTTTTTATTTTCCAATAGTATGTTTTTTACAACTCGTTGAAAATTGCCCCTTAAATATAAATATTTGGGACATCATAAGAACAAAAATATTTTTTTTCATTTTTTTTTGTTTTGATTGCAAATTTTAGAAATATTCAGCTTAGTGATAAGATTTTCATATGGTTTTTTTTAATTTGAGAAAATGTTTTTAACTTTAACTTTGAAGAAATGACGATGATCTTGTAGACAGTCGGATCATTATGTAATAAATTTCTCAGTCAAGATTCTTTGAAACTTCGAGACTTTGCGCGAGAGACGTTTTATATAATTATCATCGTAATGAGTAGCGCATGTCTTGTCAGTTAAGATTAAAATCGTTTGACTGTGTCTAATTGCACATCTTGAGAATTGCGCATTTTAAGACTTGCGCATCCCAGTTTCAGGTGCACGTTAAATTAATTAGCTGATGCACTTTGTAATTTAATTAATTATGAAATGACAGAATCCTTAATTATAAAATGGATGATAGTTTGACATAATACAAATTCGTAATGAAAATTCTAAAACAAATTAATTCAATATATCCGTCCAATGTTAATTACTTATACAAATTTGTAATTACTTTCATCACAATAGGTCAAGAGGCCCAATAAAAATAGTGAAATACAGTATGAAACACCTTGGCTTGAAAAATCACGTTACATTGTTGTGACCTTACCGAGAATTAAGCTCGGAACCCTCAATATGAGAGAATAATGAATTTATTGTAATTTCATCTGAAAGACAACATTTATTTCATTCAAAAAATATATTTAAAGCGACAAATTTATGGTTATTTATTATGGTAAAATAATTTATTTTACTCGCTTATTTTTTTTCTACCTTCTAAGTTTCGATATATCTATGTCAAGGTAAAATAAACGTTGCGAGTTAATTATTCCTCGATAAAAAAGCTTGTGTAGCTTTGAATACGGTCTAATTTATTACTATACAATTTTATCGAAATTAATAACATTTAAACTTTTTGTTATATTTTACAATATATGTCAATTAAATTTTCTCTTGAATATTAACGACGAAATTAGGAAAACTTACAAAAAAGATTTAAAAAATTGAATTGGATAATATTTATAATTAAAAAAAAACATAATTACTGTCTTAAAACGGGGAACCCATGCCTAGTTAGGCAGTTAAGATGTTTTTCCTACGGGAAAACGGTCTGATGGTTTTGTTGTTGATTGTTGTTGTAAATTTCCGTAATAAACATGAAAATATAAAATTTAAGAAAAATAAAAAAAAAATAATCCGGCAATGATAATTAAAAGTATTTATCTATTGAAATAGCCCCACTTTTAGAGCGATTTTTTTTTGTAGAAATTTAAATTAAATGGAAGCAAATAATTATTCTGAGCGAGCGTGAAAATAAGCATAATGAAAACTTAATGCCAAAGAGCACGCATTAGCGCACGGAAAACCTTATTAAACTCAACGCTGTACGGGATAAAGTGCATA
>NW_028278461.1:0-49619 GCF_059751315.1 Micrasema longulum
TGTCTGTTTTTTATAGGGACACAATATCGTAATTACTACAACTAAGGAAACTTCAAAATCGACATTTTTGAGTTAACCACTAAAAACATATATTTGTGTCTTCCTCCATAAATGCTACAAATAAGCGAGTCGTGATTCACTAAAATCATATTATGATGATTTGAATGCATAACTTGTCTATTTGTAGCATTCATGGAGGAGGATAAAAAAATGTATTTTTAGTGGGTAACTCACAAATGCTAATTTTAAAAGTACCTAGTTGTAGTAATTACCCCCGACATCTCCTCCCCTCATAAAATTAATTCAGTATTATCTAGGCTCTAGCTGTCTTTTCACAACCAATGTCTTTTGGATTGACAGCTATGGCCGTCATTTTCTAAACAAGAAACATAATTTTGTCGTCAATAGCCGGCAACACCGAACTAATTAAATTATGCATCGTCTATTCTCTTTGTCATATTTTCAATAATGTATTTCGACACATAATTTTAAGCCAGTCCTATTATCCTAAAGCTATGTTAGTTTATCCGAAACCGGTCAGTATAATTTGGTAAATCATCAGTGTAAAAAAAGTATTTAAAAATTCTTTTAAAATGAATAATATATATAAAATTTTCATACCATTTATATTGTGATATTTCTCTCTTGGAATGATTTACTATTGCTTAATTATATAGATTGGCAATTTAAAAACTTTTTTGTCAATTGAAAACTAACCAAATACTAACAAATTAATTCCACATTTAAAATATTTTCTAAAGAATAATTTTTATATTTTAAATATTGTTTTTAAATTACATTTAAGTAAATGGCATGGTAAATATTTTAATTGAATCAAATAACTGATTATAGAATTAATATTGAAATAACTAATACAGTTTGAATGTGAAAACCATGTCAAAATGCACCAAAAATCATATCAGTGGAAATTTTAATAATTAAAAACAAATCAGTTGCTCAATCACAATAGCCGTATTTGTCGTTAATAACCGACGCGATAAAAATTTCTCACTGCGATGTTTATCGTTTTAGCAATTCCAAAGCATTATCGATTGGGATTGTTTTGGGTTATGTTTTTTTATTATTGCTGCATTTGAACCTGTTGCAAGTCAACACTTAATATTAAGATGTCGTCATTCAAAATATTTACACTTTGCGAAGCGTACAATCTCTGGTTTTGCATATTCGAATATTATTTGAACCATTGAATTATTATGTTAATTATAGATGGAAAGTATAATAAATTTGTTTTATACAGTTATTGTTTGTGCACAATTTATCATGCGCTATATCACGGTCAGATGAAGTTTGCCCAGGGGTCAAGTTGTTAAATGACTTATAAACCACGTCGATAAACATTAGTGATTGAGCAACTGCAGTGAAAAAATGTGGAAGGGGTGCACGTACATAAATACGTAACAATTATATTAAAAAAGAACTCTATATAACAGTACCGAGTACCTAAAGACATTATTATATTTCCTATAATTCCTTTATATACGCTGTTTGATAAAAAAGTATGCGTAATTTGTGTATATATATATTATTTTCTTAGTTATACCTCAATATTAATAATGTCCCCTTCAAAGTAATTACCATTTTGTCTGTCAAAAACCAACTACTCATTAAAAATGGTAAAAAATTGACAGATTAATTATACACATGTGTACTAATTCTGCATAACACCTAATCTCCTCTATGGATGTGAATCGTGGCACCTCACTAAAACAGCAAAACACTAAGTTTTGAGAATAGGTGTCTCAGAAGAATCTTGGGTGTGCGGTGGTTTGACTTTGTGCGGAATAAAGTAATAAGAGAACGGACGCAGTAAGCTCCGGTGACAACTGTCATCAAGCGGAAGTGATACGGCTGGCTTGGCCATGTACTGTGGATGCCTCCTGAGAGCTTTAACCACGCTTGCCTACTTTACAAGGCATCAGGTTCTCGGCGTCCTGGACGTTCACTGCTGACTGTTTGTCGGCAGTTCATGTCAGAACTACGGGACGCGAACCTGACTTGGGAGGATGCACAGGAGCTGGCAGCCGGCAGAGATGCCTGGAGGATCTTCGTGGACACCATATGCTCTAACTAGGGAGCGGACATGGAATAATGATGATGTACCAATCTAGGAAAAAAATAGGTTGTTACAATTACGAATTTAAATTTGAATTCAAAATATTCTGTGTCCTTTTTTATCAGGCTTCGTATGTCCTCACTTCACTATAAAGAAAAACTAATTAAACTAAACAAATATTCAATAAACATACCTAAGGGTTTTTTAAAAATGAAATTACATAATATGCAAAGGTGATATTGGACTTCTGAAAATGTAATTAGACTGAAGTGTGTATATGAATTATTAGGTACTTACCTATGAAATTGCCATTTTGTATACAATAATTAAATGTTTTTTTGTATGCAAATTGTATACTGAATTAATCAAATGAAGAGTTTCCAACTTCAGCTCTCGCAGCTTAGCGACCGTCTGCCGTGAAGCGTGCGGCCAGAGGTTGTCGTGAAGCGACAGTGGTGACCAGCGATTAACCAGCTTCGGTTGTTTTACTGCGAGCATCTCCATCATTGTTTGCAATTCTCGACAATATATGGACATCTGCAGTTACCTCAGAGTAATAATTCTCTCCCCTAAAAAAAGAGCCCTTAAGTTCTATTGAGTTACAAATTTTTGGTTTGGTTTTTAGTTTAACAGCAAATGTGTAATGGATGGTTTCGGTTAGCGCTCGCAATTCTCAACCATAGAATGGTTTTCTCTCTATGGGCGACTCTATTAGGTTATTATTCTAAGGCAGTTACAGTTGAGCCAGATCTTATGAAGCTATAGTTGATAATGCCGACACAGGCCTACCATTCCGTTACCGTAAGCTTCTTTTGGGTGATCTTTCTTTTATCATACGAGATGCATTTCTCATCACAAGACCATCATCATCCAACTCAGAATTCCATCGTTGTTGTATCGGCTGAGCAAAGCAACAATCAACTCGAAATTGCCGCTGGCGTTCATTCAGCTCTTAGGGAACCCACTTCCCAAGTTTCTTTATTTTGCTGACTTTTTGTAAAAAACATTTATTATTATTATTATTCCTTATAGGCAGGCAGTCTTTGCTGATACGCCTATATCTCGTGTACTGCTTTTCGTCTGTGTTTTTCCTTCATAAAAGCATCCAAATGGTTTTTGAACTGGTTGACCCAAATGGAATGGACATCTTGACTTGGTAATTTATTCGTCTGAAACTACCCCGCTGGAAAGGAAGTTTTTCTTGGGATTGAGGTGAAATTAGGGACGAAGAGCTTCCAGTTATGACCCCGTAAATTTGTGTTGGGATTTAATTGATACATCTCATGCAGGGGGCAGTCATAGTAATTATTGAGTATCTTATAAGTTTCAATTAAGTCCCTTCTCTTCCGTCGTTCTTCCAATGATGTAAATCCTAGTGATTTTAATCTACCGTGGTAAGGCATCCTTTTGAGTAATTTGGGGATTTTTGTAGCACATCTTTGGACTTTTTCCAGTAGCTCTAGGGACTCCATACTTGATATCCATATTCCAATAAAGGTCTTACATAGGTCTTGTATATTTTAAGAAATATCTCTGGAGTAATATTTTGGAATGCCTTTTTAATCAAATAAATTATTGAATTGGCTTTCTTGGCAAATAGATGTGATGTGAGCTTCCCATTTTAAATTAGTCTCCGGTCTTCCACGGAGTTCATCATTAAGGTTGAAATTTCCCGAACAGAACCAATCAAACCAAAAACGTGCAGTGCGTTTGCTTGCGGTGTTTAGCCCGTACACATTGATGTTGCGTGCCATCTGTGTAAAATATCTAAGCAATAACAAATGAAAAAACAAATTACTAGCTGATTTTGAATTTGGAGTTCTTACGCAAACAAAATTAGCGTTCTAATTGGCCAGTTTTTAAAAATGGCAATTCCATAGATAAATACCCGATATGTTTATTTCTTATGGTACTTTTTATAAAACAATTGGTAGCGTTTGATAACCGGCCTCTGTTTTGTAGCAACCAACTAAATTAACAATTTATTTACAGGATATAGATGTATTTTTATATTATTTTTAGTTACCAACTTCGTGTTTGAATTCTAATCTAATTAATTTAATATGTTGTTAGCAACTAGGTTTTTATTTTCTGTAAGTTAATGCATTTATTATTTATATGATTTAGGCATACAACAATAATTATATTTTTATTATAGATTTTAGTGTAGTGTATTACTGAATAAGTGTCTTGGCTGAAATTTACATGGAAGTATGAATTTGATATAAACCATAAACAAAGTTATTCATATTTAAAAAATGTCAATATGAAATAATTGATTTGTGTTTTAAGTACTTTAAGAGTACTATTTTGTGTGTTTATTTAACATTATTATAAGGCCTATCATAACAAAAGATAATATGTCATTCTTTTTAGTTGAGGAAAAAATAACTGAAATTTTTATGAGAACATTTTTTGAAACCATAGACCCTTTTTTCTTATAGGATCCACTCATATGTACACATGATATCATAACATTCTACTTTGGAATATTTCACTTCTGACCGGACCTTAGTTAATGGTTTGAAGTAAATCTTATTTGACTCGCACACTGGGACACTTGTTACTGGCTGTTTCTTATTGGGACCCAACATCTACCATATAATTACTTCAGGTTCATATATTCATGTAGCCGTCACTTCCTAAATAAGAGACACAATTTTGGGGGCTATAGCTGGCAAAACCGCAAAGGTATTAATCTATTTTTTTTATTCAAAGCTGCACTATTATAAACTATAAGACAAAATATTTCACTTAAACATTATGTTGAATTGTTCTTTGAATTACAACTGAAGTTAATTCATACTTTCATGACTTATTACTATTGTACTGCATATCCTAGAATTAAAAACTACTTAATAAATAATCATATTCAATATCATAATTAATTTCATCGTTATTCCCTCTCCGCACCTAATGTGAATACGGTACTACATTGGTACACCAACTAGTGTACCAATGTAGTAGAAGATAAGATGATCAGTCTTACGCTTCAGGTGCCGGTCCGGGGACTATGAAATAAGACAGCTCTCCAAAATTTCTTCTCAGCAGAGTTCTAATATTTTAATTAACAATAAGTTCTACTTAAGCACTAATATGTTATACCACTATCAATTTGTTAAAATTACGGCCCATATGTGATCCGAAATTTACAGTATTTGGTGTTTTTTTTATTTATAAAATAACTTTGTATTATGCGCAAGCAGATATAGCCATTATTGTGTCTATACTTAATTATTGTTGATCAAGAATCAATTAACACAAAATATCAAAGGTTAATCGAAAGACAGTCGTTATGTATTGCAAGAAAGAATTCCTTGATTAATTTTTACTTAGACAAAAGAATGATGAATATCAAAACCTGATAGTTAAGGGTAAGATAATAAGTGTATGGCCTCCTACAAGATGGACCGACCAAAAAAAAGAATCAACGGGGTCCTCATTGAACGCTGCCCTCAACTTGACTCAAGACTGTGAGGAATCAAGGGGTATCATACACTTAGTGCCTGATAAACCTGGAGTCCACGACCAAAGTGCAGATTGCATCCAACTATACAACTCGTTTCTGGACCTATTTAGTTCAGATAAGAGCTAATTCAATTTGGATAGTCAAATAAGGTATAGTGGCGACAGTTTTGATATTCTATCTCAGTAACTTGCATAGTTTCATAGTTCGTAAAAGAAATGCTAGTAATCAGATTAGCAATAGTAAGATGTCGAAAGGGTATATCGATGGTTTTATCCACAAACAAGATAACTCAGTTTTTTTAGAGATATGTAAAAAAAAATATTTTGGAAAATGTGACACATATACCCTTTTGCACCAACACTACCAAAGATCGTCTTTGTAGGTTTCTACATACTGATTCAGTGGACCAAATCCCAGGCAATTTTAATGTTAAACTAAACATAAAATTAGGAATACCATGTATTTTTGCACTCTGCACATTCTTATTTCAAATATTTATTTGCTGAACCAGTCAAAAAGCCCAATTGTATTATTACCTGATAAATAAATTGATATTATGGTAGCAAATAAAAATATCAGGTGCTTTAAATGTTGTGTGGTATCTGATTATGTGTGACTACCATGTAACTGATCTTAATTTAAAGTACATTATTTAGTAAGGTGAAACATGTAATAAATTGTGTTTTTTTAATGTGTTTTATTTTTTTGAAACTCCCTTGCAAAAAATTAATTAATATTAAAATATCAAAATGGTAATGTTGAATGCAACTCTCCAATATTTCTGTAGTATTGTTGTGAGAAAAATTTCAGTAAAATCGAGTGTCTATTTTTTATTTACTAATATTTTTTTAATCTAGCTCGATTGGGCGGATAGTGCAATACCCAACCAGCCGTACAACCATTACAATGTATAAATAATCAGAAAAACGAGATAAAAAATAGCATAATTCATGATAGTTAAGCAGATACATATAAGCAATATAAAACAAAATAAAATGTTTAAGAGAAAAGCAGAAAGGATTTTAAAATAATAGAACTAAAAAGAAACAAAAATAATTTTAGTGCAATAGCTTCTTGACAGTTATGTATCGAAATTCAAACCCTTCAATCGCAGGCCTTGGCCTGCTTTATTAATAGTTAACAAAATTAAAAAGAATGGCAGTCAAGCGTTCTGCTGCCAATGTTCCGCCAATTCGCTGATTATGATGTTAAGGCTTTTCCCCAGTCGTTTTCTGGGGCCTGCTATCCGGTGCACAGCAGTCCATCTCAGTGAAGAAGTTTGGAAGGAAGGAATGTATGGAATTCCGATTTCTTCTGCGATCCGAACAATTTTAGTAAACTTGCAAAATTTGCTAGCGCATGGGTGGAAAAGTAGGATGCCCTTCGAGGAATCTAAATGCTTATTATTTTTTGGCTCTAACGGGATTTTAATAGGATGGTCTTCATGGCGGCAATGCAGCACCGAGCTCAAATCATGTGTTGCCTATTTCTGTAAAAGGGAAGAGGGTTTATCTACTAATACACTAACGAGTAGGGCTGGGAGGCGTGTATCGGTCGGGGGTCGGACTAGGCTGCTCCTTCGCCGCCGTGGTGTCTTTGAGGACGCTGTCCACAGTATGTAGGATTGGGTTTTCATATTGCGTGTGGTTAATAAGGTTGGTTGATAGGTTGGTTGATAGATTAGTTGATAGGTTTTGTGACAAGGATGCTAGATTTTGAATAGGTTGATGCTAGGTTTTCGTCTTGAATGGTGCTAGGAATAGAGCGAATTTATGAGCAATGATTTTCTTTGGGGCTTAATAGGTTTATATTATTTGGCCGGTGGAGGGGTGGTAACGTTTCTGGCTCTCCCGATCTGACTTGATTCTTTCTTTTTTGAAAAAAACAAATTTACCGCCATTACAGCTAAAAAGAAAATGTTTTTGCAATGTGCGGATCTGAAGAGGCCACAAGACCTTTAAAACAGATCCGAGTAAGTGGGTGTTTCAATAGCAGCAGCAAACATCCCACTCGCGCTACAATGTCCGGAAAGCTTGTGTAGGACTCTATATCCATTGTTAACACTATGTTGATAGTGTTTACAAAATACCATACATTACAAAATTCAAAGAACCGCACTGGTGGGTCAGGGAGCCACCCGTGGTCAATATATTGATTGAGTTTGTTTGATTGATGTCGAATGTATTTCAAATATTGTAATTTAATCATTGTTATTTACTTCTCTGCATCCAATGCTGAACACAAGGCTCTTGGCCTCATACAATTAAGGATATGTTATTATTTTTTTCTGATAACATTTGTATGAAAGAAACCATTTAAAAAATGCCGCGTTGGGCATTCTATTGGTACATCGATACTAATGTATTTTGATAGACTTTACGATCCAGGTGACAGTTCAGGGATTATGGAAGTATTGTAGAAAAATAATACTCTTATGGTGTCAAAATAAAACAAGTATTTGTGTATACATATATATATATAATTTTTCAATTTGCTGACATTTTAAAACACCGTAATAATACATTCTTACATAGTTTTAGTGAAAAACGGGCAAACCATCTTTCCTAATTCGACCCGTGGTGTTTTCGGATACAGTTAGTCTCATAATAATGAGATACTAACGTCCCGCCATTACTATACAAATTGTCTTCAAAGGTAATTTTTATCTACTTAAAAGTAACTTAGATCTAATACTGAAGGAAACACTCATAAATGATTGATAAAATGCGAGTGGTAACAATATCAAACCCAATATAATTGCGAGTATGCTCACATATTTCGAGACAATTACTGGATTTTATTTAGACAGACAGCTTGTGAAAGGAAACATAGGTATATACAGGTATACAAAATTAATGAAGAGATGTGGACGTTCAAAGCATAGTTAGGGGAAGTGATCACTTACACCAGACAACAGTTAATAAACAGTATTAGCCTAGACTCCCATATTTTTATCTTATTTTCTAATTAACCGCTTTTATTGAGGCAGCAATATTACACATTTTTTAGTTACATCAGTTGGTATTCGTCACAGTAAATTATAAATGACATTCTCTGATAACTGCACCGATAAGCTCATAATCCTTTTTTTTTTTTTTTTGTTTCCCTGAACTTCTACAAAAAGCTTTGGAAGCTTGATCCTATGAATATGTACTTTGTTGTCAGCGCACTGAAATATTTTTTCAAGTGCCCAGGTCTAAAGGCAAGTACTAAATGTTTTCCAACTTTTATTTAGATTGATAGCCTATGGTTGCGCCACATTTTACTAAGAAGATTATCATTTTATAATTTTAAATTATCTAAAATCTAAATCAAAATGTAGCAACTTCCATACCTTTTTCTACGGCAATGGGGTGCCGACTGTCTCCGCAAGTGCATGCGATTCTGAATCGCCGTACGATCGCTATTTAAGTGATTGTGAGTAGTGATTTGTGGATCCTTGCTCTGCACACTTATTAGTTATTTACATAGTCATACAAATCAGCGAGCCTGACTGCGAGAATAAGCTAAAAATGAGGTACAAGACTCCAGTATAAGGCGAGTGTCTGTAGTCATTTTGTATTGGAGTTCAGAGCTTATTAATATTCAAACCAGCGACCTGACAATTGGCCCCTATCCTGAATGGCAACACTACACATATAAGCATGTTAAAACATAGGTAGAATGATGAATGTTAGAGCGTATAAAGTGATCACTTAAACAAGCCGATGGCTGGTTATAACCCGATATTATGCTTAAACTTCCATATTTCCTTCTCTGAGAATTTCTTAGTCTCTATAGAGATATTTGTTTATCGATAACAAACTACACGGGGACATAACTTGAGGAATTTTATAACTCTACAAGACTAGGAATATCATCTGTTAT
This sequence comes from Micrasema longulum, assembly GCF_059751315.1. Lineage (NCBI taxonomy): Eukaryota > Metazoa > Arthropoda > Insecta > Trichoptera > Brachycentridae > Micrasema > Micrasema longulum. The sequence continues at coordinate 9,411 of NW_028278461.1, forward strand.
GAAGACTTATACCACTGACGTATAATAAACAGACACATTATTTTCTTACTAGCGCATCTTATATCTAGCAAGAATTGCATTGGTCTTTACAATTCAAAATAAAGAGAAAGAGATATACATGATTCCGTAAGCTTTCAATATAGGTACGACATTAGCCATCATGTTATTACTTATGTGCTTTTAAAAGTGAGGAATATATACTTAAAACTTGATTAATCATCTAAATATTTATTTATTGTGTATGCAGATAGTTGGTAGAATTCCACATTTAAATTCGGTAAGGTATCCAAAATAAAACACTTTTATTGGATTTAATTCTTCTTTCACTTTTTTAAATATCACTCAAACTCTTGATAATGTCCTAACAAGATGAAACGTGTCTCACGTATTTAAAAAAAAAAAAAGAAGAATTAAATCCAATAAAAGTGTTTTATTTTGGATACCTTACCAAATAATCTACATATTTAACCAATTGGATTGTATTTACAAATAAAATGATACATTTGTTCCGTTATTCACAGTTAATTAATTAAAGCATTTTCTCATCACACATGATGCCATTTTCACAACAAAAGTCCATCGGAGGATAAAAGCGAGGAAGGCAATTGCCCACGAATTGAGATGCCACCGACTCTGCGCTTGTAATGTGTCTATTTAATTATACGTCATCGGATCCTACATAGTTAAGTATTTCTCATTACAGTTATTTTTGTAGCGATGCAGTCTTGAGTGGAAAAAATTAAATGATAGACAATAAAAGGGATTAATAATTATTAAACTATGAGTATGTGTATGTTATAAAAAATAAATATTACTAATGACTGTCTCAACACATTATTGTACGATAGTTGATTATTCTATCCTAGTGTTACTAATTACGGGTGCGATTTTTTCTGGGGTGATTTGGCAGATATGTGACGACACATGACTCTCCTCGACGGAGACAATTAGCTCTTTGGGATTCACACTACATAATGCGAAGCGATTACGCTCGAAATGCGATAAACTTATACATTACGCGCTATAATATCAAATTTATATCAAATACGCAGTCGTTTAAGGGTGATCTCGACGAGAAAGTAACAGATATTTGTGTGTTTAAAAATACCATTAAATTTACTGGTTAAAATGCGATTGTATTTTATTGCCTATACATAGTATGATTTACGGCTACACTATCTAGTTCCGAATCTACACTAATTTAGGACATAATATAAACTCACAAAAATAAAACATTCCGATAGATTCTATATCATAAGTACTTCACATAATGTTAATTGCGTACAAAGAAGACGAAAATGAAATATTTATTCCATATTAATATGTAAAGATACCCCGTGGTCATAACAAACGTACATATTTCTTCTCAAACATAAATTTACGCATTTCGTTACCAAAACAGCTTTAAAAATTCTTATTGCAGAATGAGATTTGATCAAGTGTAAAATTACCTTAAATCGATTATACATATTTATACAAACAAGAAACAATTTTATTTGTTTTAAACGATACATAAATATTAATAACAATTATTAAAATGACGGTTATAAATGTGATGATATAGGATGTACACGATATATAAAAAGACGATTAATTGCAACCATAAAAGTAAAATTCTAATAATTAAAAACTCCTAAGCATGAATAATTTATAAGGTACATTAAAAACAAAAATATATAAATTTGCTACAGTACATTTACAAATACACGGACAATATAATTTTGCGTAAGTTTCCTATCTATTTCAGATTCCAATATGTCCGCTTAAATTATTACTTTATAACAATTTGGCACATCTTACCAAATAGATTGACACATTTACAACAAATACATATATATTAATTACACGCAGATGAAAGTTCTACAGAATAAGTTAATAGAAACTTTCATTTTACATTACAGTGTCCATTTAATACCTGGCATGTCCCTAATATTGCTTACATTGGATTACATATATCTCAAGTATCAAACACACTTTTCTTACTCTTAATATTATTCGTAAAGCAATTTGTGTACTATATATATACAAAACACGTCACGATTCTCAAACCTCGAAATGCTAAATCATGCCGGAGCATGAAAATTGTTTTGGCATTCGCGATGAGTTATAATTTAAACGAAAACTTTCTAAAACGCTTAAGCTTAATCCGATCTTAAAAATGAGAAAGAAATTTTATTAGTCATGTCGACCATTCTAAGAGTTATATAATAAATACATTGTATGCCCGCATTTTTTAAAGAGACATCTACAAATGCTACTGTAGCGATTGAATATTATTAAATGTCAGTTATAAATGAAAATAAATATGCGAATGTTATGTGCGATATTTACAAAAAGCAAATGGCTTATCAGATACACTTTAAAATGCTTAACAATTTGTTTGACATGCGGATCAGATTTAGCATTTCGAAGTTAAGACTCCAATTCGGAAATATGCTTCACTGAAGCAATGCTTTATGCAAAACACGACATACATCATTCAGTATGAGGTTGAATAAGAAAATATTGAAAGCCGAGAAATTAGTTTGTATCTGCCTTATTCAGCGAGTTTTCAATGTGAAAAACGTCTTAAAATTATACAGACAAACAATAATGCAACATAGTATTTACACAAGAATAAAGTTACTAAATGCATTGAAATTACGGAACAATAGTTATCACGTAGTTTTGAGCAGTGTGATTTTCATATTTCATTAACACATAATCACATTACCGTCAAACTGTTAGACTACAAACAAGTGCGTGAAAATAATTTGAGCTTTGATAATACGGAAGTGGAAAATTTGTGCTTCGTTACATTAATTAAAGGCAAAAAATACAATAAATTATTAAAAGAGTATATAAAAAATAAATATAAAGTACTATATCATACGATTACGTGAACACTATTATTTGGTATTCTAGCCCAAAGGAATCTCAGTTCTAGTGGGTTTAGTAGTTTGCTAGAAATATCGTAATTGGTTATAGACGAGGAATATTATTGCAAGTCGGGCAAACTTGAGCTTTTATTTATATTTTACATTAGTATCATATTCAGTCTTGGTCTATTCATTGCAATATTGGTGTTATTTTGATAAAAATTAACAAAAATAAAATCCCTTTGGAAATATCGACACTTATCTTGGATTAAAATATTCAATTATTATTTGTTCATATCCCATATTTGCATCAATATCATCGATTAAATAACATTGCCTGAATGTTTTTGATTGTAAATAATATTTTGAGTGTGCCCAAATGCTTGTAGATAAGGCCTAGCAGAAATCGAAAAAAAAAATTCCCTCTTTTGGAATAAATTTGAATCTTTCTTTATATATCCCTAGCGAGTGAAATCCAGCCTTGTTTGCGAGCATTTGGACATACTCAAAATATTTTAGATTCAACTAACTGGTATAAAAGTAAGTACAGTAAAACTTTGTTTGTCCAACCTCCAGTCATCTGGATTGCCAAATATCCAGATAGTTACCGGAAAATAAAAAATAAAGGAGAAGTTTTTAATTTTAATATAATTGTGCAGTTAAATTTGCTGGACATGTTTAAGTAAGTTTTTAATATGATTTTAATTCGCTGTATTATTTCATAAGCAACCAAATCTGGCACTTATAAATCCGGATAGTTAAGAGTTTTACTGAATAAAAATTGAGAAGTATTTATAAAAATGAACTTTTCTGGGTAATGCTGATTACAGACGTATACAAAAAAATTAGAGATGTACTTGGGGATCCCAGTAGTTAAAAAATCTTTAAAATTCTGTATATTTAAATGAACACCCGGGCCGAAAGGGTTAAAGTTAAATGAATAAAGGCAAAATATTGAATAAGGAAAATCACACGGTTTGTGCCTCGAATATCAATAAATGTACTTATTCAATATTATTTAGAATCGACACGTTACACTCAGGTGCATAAATAGATTTTTACTAAAATTGTTAGGTTTGTCAGATTTCATAAAACTTAGCCATTGCATGGCACTACAATATCGATGCACCAATAATTTGTGGGCAAATTGTGATTATTCACCTTGTAATATGAATAAACTCTGAACACCAATATTTTATTATAATACATACATATTATAAAACCCATATTTACAATGAATAGAACATTAGATTCTAATTAAACAAGAGTGAAAATGTTTTTTTTTTAAATGGATGCAAAATAACAGTGACAAGCTAAATCAAGTCCTAAAAAGCCTCCTGTAACACAAACAGAAATCTCGGTTTCTTAACCGTTTAACTGCCATAAGTTTATTAACACGCCCTCCATTTCCATACTCGGAGGGCCGGCCATGCAAATTGAGCGCGTAGGCATGTGCATCTTTGTACGCGCTTTACTCGTCAACGTCAAGTATTCTTAATGATTTTATATACTCGGAGACATCTGTTAGAATCTTGATAAAACACTAGGCCACAAGGAAATGTGTATTAAAATTATTGACATGACAGCGGTTCAAATAAGAGTTATGTTTGACATTCGATGTTCGTCGATAATGCTGGGTTGACTTTTAATTTTGAGAGTCCCCTTTAGTCTTGCATATTATTTGTCAAACTCAGTTTGTCATAATATCAAACACTTTTATTATAATATTATTTCACCGCGGTTTTACTGCTTATTTATTTTCTGTGTATTACAAAACTAATATTTGTAGATGAATTTGTTTCAAATAAATAATAATTTGTATTTATTAGCGGGATCTAAATACAAAATATGTGTTACAGTTTTTCTGTCGATTGTGATCGTTTTATTTTTTAAATGATATTTTTTAAAATTAGTATAGAATATAAAATGGTGCCGTTTTTAAAATAATAAAATGTTTTTAAAATTGCAGTTCTTTTAAAAATTTCAGGTAACGTTTATTTTTTCATTTATCAATTTTTACAAAAAAAAAAATTGGTTTTCTTTTTTTTATGATGGCTCAAGTGTAACAAACTTTTGACTTGAGTCAGGTTAAAGATTTTTTAGTAACATACAACTCTTGTAAAACCAGATCATTAAGTAAAAGCACCTACTTTTTATTGGGTAGATTTAAAAAATAATATCCTAATACTGACCAAAATATAAGATTAAATTTAGACATTTAATAAGCACCAGAGATATTTTGGCTACATGCATAATAATGTTTTGATGTAACTGAGAATTTCCAAATGCTTATATTATGTGATGATGTATATTAGGGAAATGTTATTCATCTATAAAAATATAAACAGTGGAAAAAATTGGTGCATAGGATGGATTTTGGCAACGTGAATGAATTGTATACGTAATATAGGAGTTAATAATATTGTTCAGTGCAAAATTAAATAGTTAAAACATAAAAAAGTCAATAAGAATATAATAAGAACTTAAAGCGAAAAATTGGAACTTTAAATAATATGGTGACAAGATCTTAAAAAATTGTTTTGTGACAATGTAAACATTAAAAAAATACATTTAAAGCCCATAAATGAAAAATATCATTTTGATCTGAAGAATAAAAACTACAAGAAAACTGATTAAACTCAATTAATACTCGTAATTTTTTCAAATTAGATATTGTTGAAAAATAATGTGATATGGAATTTTTAACAGTTTTGGGGTTTTAAGTTTTCAAGAGAATGTGAGAAAATCAAATTGAAGGTAATGCCATGTTTGATCATGTTCTTAATTAATAATGATTAAAATTATCGATATCATATGAGAATTCCGTTGGAAAAGAAATAACATATTGTGATTATAATAATTAGGCGAATCAGGCCAGTAGCAAATTAACTAAATGTATTCGAGAGTTTTTAATAATTTTCTTTTCGATAGAGTGGTTTCAGACTAGAATAATTTGACAAAATAATTAAAAATCCACTTGGATGACAATTTCTTAGATTTTCAGTCATTCAGATGCATATTGAGTGATGAACGCTGCAATGCGATTCAAAATGTCGGCAGAGTGCGGACAAAACATGGCACAACAGCCAAGAAAAAAACAATGCGCATTTGTTCGAAGCATTTAAAAAAAAAATGAAAGTATAATTAATAAATAATGTACAACGGAACCTCTTTTTACACGGTTTGGAAATAAAATGATAAGGTAATTTTTTTTTTTAAATTGAAAATTAGTTTAACAGTGTGATTTTTACTCTAAACAATGAAAAAAAAAACATTTGTTATATTCGGGGTTAAGATTAGTGAATTTTTCCTTTCATTCCTGCCCTAAATATATAGATTGTGTTATATTCAGACGCATTATAATCGAGGCCAATTTATAATCGGGCTAATATGGATTACTATTGTTTTTTTTTTTTTTTTAATTTGGATGAAAACATTACACAGGCTCTAGATATCCCGAGCGATGAAAGTAATGTCATATCAAAAGTATTTAAACGAGTACGTCTATTGCCTGATAGAAATAGTGAATATTCAAATTATATTAAAGTCAAATTAAATTAAGGTACAATAAACAGAATACAATTTCGTTTTTCAAAATCCCAAACTGACTTTTATACAAGGAAACCCGTCCGTTCTTTTTTTAGTATACTTTTTTTTACATAGTACTGCGAGGAACATTATCCACCGTGCAAAAAGAGGTTTCATCATAAATGACTAGATATAGCCAGACCAACAAAGGTCCATACATAATCCAATAATAATAATTTAATTAAATCACGCAAACACAATTATTTTAACACATTCCATGTATTAGATATTTCTTTTGCCAACAGAATTCTTAAGTCGGTTAGTATCTTTGCCAATAATTTTAGGTGGATGTAGTTATACAGAAAGTGTTGAACCCAGAAATATGTTTTCAAATCTTCCGTAAATAAATATAATCGAATATCTTTCGGCAGCTGCAATCTCTGGTGCTGTAAAATCCACGATATGGAAAAAATATGACCATCGAGAGATGTAAATTTATAAAGCGTGCGTAAGACTGATAGTGACATAATGGCTTCGAAGCGAGGGTAGACCCAGTCAGCACCGAACAAGACTTTAGGATTTCCGAGATGAAGGCACTGAGGATGTTAGCAGGCAAAACTCTAAGAGATCGCGTGAGGAACACCAGAATAAGAGAGATATGTGTGGCTAGATCATAAGACGGAGTGGACAGCAAAAGAGGGACTAGTACAGTCATATCTAAAGAATGGACATCACCAGACTCCCTTATATTGCACTACATAATCAGCCTCACGGGACTCGTCCTCGTGAAAGACCTCCCAAAAGGCGGAAGGACAGCTGGGAATCAACCGCATGGGAGGAACGACCCTCTGGAGAACAGGTCTACAGCAAGGAAGAAGAAGAAAATATTGTTTAAATACATTTCATGATAACAAGAAGAGGTAATGTGGAAAACAAGAAGAGGTAGTGTGGAAAACAAGAGTAGGAAGGGAGTTATAGGGAGAGAGGTAAATATATGACAGGAAAGAGTTAGAGGGGAAAGGGATGAAGGTTGGGATAGTTGGAAATTGGTTGAAGGTCTTAGGAAAGGTAGAGACATTTCATTTTACAGTGAAAATGTAAATTATCACATCTTCTCACAGTGAGGCAGTAAATCACAAAACCAATGTCTTTTTAAAAACGCGAGTACCTAGTGAATTAATGAAATTCTAGGTTTTCGTGGGTTGAAACTTTCAGCATACTACGTATGTTTTACAATGACAAGTTAGGTTAGGTTAGGTATCTCACAGGCTGGTTACTATTGCTCTTGTTTCCTTTATCAGCTGTTGGGGGGCGAAGATGGGGCAAGGGGGGCAGGAGAGTTCAGCAGGTGAGCGGGGAACGGCACCTGACGCATGCGAGCCGACACTTTCTTCTGTAAACAAAATGCACACATTTACAATCAATGAAAAAATTTTGTGAGCTGAGAAATCATAATATTTTTTGAGATGCAGCAGACAATCTTATTAATTTAATTCAATGGCTTACGCCTTTGACAAAGTATAGAAAATATAGATACATGAAATAAAATCAGCAGAAAATAAGGAAATAATAATGAAAAATTCAACAAGAAATTATAACATAGGTATGCAGCAAATTAACAATAAATAAAGGGTTTAAATATAAAAAGTATTGAAGTAACAGAGGCGATGTATCATAGCATAAACAGTAAAACAAGTATAACACTTAGTACATTATAATTTAGAAAAGAAGTGATTAATGCAAATCTTATCAAATGAACTGCAATTTGAAATTATAATAATAAAAATAGTGTATAACTTTTACCAGTGACCGAGTTTCGCAGTGACCAACATTGTCCGACATGGGAAACTAAACAAATTCTTATGTTATCAATCCTGATGAAACTGGTAGACAGAAATGTCGGCAAGTGGTTTTATGAAATTATTTAATAGCATTTACATCTAATTTCTGTTACTCGCAACAATTGTATATCTTGGATAGTTGGTCACCTTTCTCCTGAAGGGGAAGCAGCCGGTCTCCTCGGGCTGCGGCTCCGGCAGAACTAGCAGGTCAGGAGGCATGCCAGTCTCGTCCCCCCAGCGAGTCAGCTCGGAGAAGCACTCGGTCTCGATCATCTCGTGCTGCCAGGGGATGGACACGGAGCCCGTGTTGAAGCGAGAGTAGAAGGAATCGTCCCCCGCATCCAGGTTTACCCCCTTGACAGTGGAGAACTGCTCGATGTCTAGTACGTCCTTGGCGTACACAGCGTGCGGCTGGATAAATATTCAAGTTTTACAGTGCTATCCAATGTTTCACAGCCTATAGTAATGTGTTATTGGCTGGCCGTGAACAAAGTACACATGCAATTTGGAGAAGTTAATGGAGAAAAATACAAAGAATGCTTACGTCGGGTATAAATGGAGCTTCCACCATCCCGGCTTCTAGCCGTCTCCAACTAACTGGCCTGAAAATCAAAATTAAGTTAAACTAGAAAGAAACAGTCAGCTATTTACATGCTAGAAAATTCGTTCCTTCAGGCATTTTCATATGTTCACAATGTTAAAAACATATCTTAAAACAATGTACAAATATACAATGTATTTATATCTAAATTTGTTGCAACAGAGAGGGAAAACATTTTTGAGAAGAGAATATGGAAGTCTATGCATTTACAGGGCTTATGACCTGTCATTGCCTGGTTCAAATGGCCACTTTACACAGCCTAGTAGATGAATTGGTTAAGCCGGACGAATCCCGCATGATAAAGCATTTTAGCTCTTTTACTTTAAAAAGTCAACAGATGGGGGAGTTGAGGAAATGTGGATGTTTAAACATAGGCAGAATGGTGAATGTTACAGTGCGTAAAATGGCCACTTAAACCAGCCATAAGCCCTGTAAATGCCTAGACTTCCATATTCTCTTCTCAAAAAAGCTTTCCCAGTTGCAACAAATTTAGATAAATACATTTACACTAGACTAAAAAATTAATTTTATTTTTATTTGATTATATTTTTTTAATACATTTTTCATTTCCTCACTTGAGAGTTTTACTCAGTTTTACACTCATTTTTCTTGCTCCCTTGAAAAATGTGAAAAGGGTGTTTAACTGTATATACATATATATGTAGATAAAGAAATATTTAGACCAAGGTGAAAGGAATGAGGAATATGGCACAGTATTATTCATGAAAATAGATCTCTGTTTAGAGTTTAGAAGTTTTTCCGTATTTATTTTTCAAAAATTTTCTCTTGGGAGTATCTATATACCTGAAGAAGGGATGCTGTTTGACCTGCGCGGCACCCCTCCTCCCTGCCCGGCAGCCGAGTCGCTGTTGCCAGCGTTTGGCCAGAAGTTGCTGACAGAGGGATTTTCCGGCTTCGCAAAACTTATTGGAGTATTTTTCTTGTTCTTCCTGCAAAACATAAATTACTGTACCGGTAGTTTTGATAGATTTCTGCAAATAATGAAATGAATATTTTTTATTTTCTCCAAATATTCATAATAAAATTTAAAAAACGGTAGAAAATTGTAGCATGACATTAATTTGTATCACATTTTGTTACAACGCCTCAAACATTCTCAATTGTCAGAGAAATATTAAAAATGTTTTATAAACAAATAAATAAATAAAGAACAAGTCGTGGGTAATGCGGGAGAATCTTTTCCTATGTTACGGCTATTTAGTTTTGAATGCGTAAAGCCCTCACCTTGACTCTCCGATCGACTTCTTCCCGTTTGACCTTTTCCTTTCGGGCACGGAAGGGAGCTTGCCCCTCAATCATCTCGTATAGGAGGCATCCAAAGGAGAACCAGTCTGGAGAGAAGGCGTACTTCTCATTGTCAATCACCTCTGGAGCTGTAAAAATCATTAATTATGTTACAATATTCCTTATCTGCATCTTGGAATAGATATTTAATTATACATATGTATATTCCAGTGTACATATATACTGTGTATTAAACTAACCAAATGCCAGTATTTTTATTAGAATAATTTAGTTGCAGACACAAATGAAACATGCTTGGTGGGATCACACACATTTTTCACTTCAATATTTATAATCTCTGGGCCCCGATTACAATGGGAAGTTAACAGAGTTATCTTCAATGGGGAAGTTCAGTGCAACAGAAAACTTGATATATTTAATTTTTTCTTACACCCGGTAAAATTAGAGCATTAATCGAACTGTACTTATGCAGAAAGCAGCCAGTCCACAATTTTGAAAAAATGAGATATTGATGTTATTGGGTGCAGTAAGGTCAATTCTATGTTCTGCCAAAAACAGCCCACAGCACAAGAAAAATCTTACGGTAAGTACCGTAAGATTTTTTTTCAGTTTTATTGTTTTTTTTTTACTTAAAATACGTAATTAGATTCTCATTAGTAATATTTCAAATAAATGTATTCATTGTTTATCATTTGTCAAAGTCAAAAAAATTCCAACTGTTGTGTAGATTTGATTATTCACTCTTTTCGCAAAAGTGCTATTATATCAGTTTCACTTTTCTACGGCTGGCTGCTTTCTGTAAGGTGAAGTTCCTCAAAAATGTAATAATTGCTGTTTAATGATATAGGTGTATAATAGTGCTTATAGTTTATGGGGGGAGTATTGAGGATTTTTATATAGACCAAGAATTATTGTTAGTATATAAGGAACTTTGTAAATATTTAACTTAGTTTGATAATGTCCTAACAAGACGAAACGGGTCACATATATAATAAAAAAAGTAGAATTAAATCCAATTAAGTGTTTTATTTTGGACACCTTACCAAATCATAATAGTTGGGAGAATTAATTATTTAAATGGTCTTACCCATATAGCCAACTGTTCCAACCCTTCCCCGCACCATCTCCCCTTCCGGGATGTTGATAGCTAATCCTAGGTCACTAATCCTCACGTGCCCCGCGTCATCGAGGAGGATGTTTTCTGGTTTGCAATCTCTGGAAAGTAAGAGACTTTATTAATATTCACTATGGAGAAGTTTCTGGATAAAATTCCACAATGAATCGTTTCAGTATGGGGTGTCAATCCTAACTTCTCGGTTTATTTTCTGAAGAAGCGGGCATTTTCAAGAATGCTAGATTTAAGAGATTATTGCGATACAATGATACGCCACAAAAACAAAGCTTGGAGAAACGGCAATATTAAGGCTCTAATAATAATGAGGAAATTTAGTATTATGGGAAATTGAATATGAAAAATGGTTTCTTACACGCGGTATAAATTACAGCATTACAAAATTTCTCGAAAATGTATGAAAGATCTTCCGAATCAACTAATGATGTAGTGTTGTGATAGATTTCCGGTTTATGGGAAGCCAATCGACCAGCAGAAACCGAAGTGAACTTGTGTGAACTCACACGCCAAGTAATTTCAAAATTACAAAACTTTAAAAAATCATAGTGCTGCAAATATTTTTTTTCAGCAACACACCATAGGCCTAAACCTTTATTTTCCAAAAATATTATTGTTATTGGTGTGTCAATCTGTTGATTTCTGTAAAGTAAAAAAGCTGAAACCCTAACAGATGTGAGTGACATATATATCATTTTTTTAATCAATTTCTTGGATGTATAATGCCTGCAATAATTTGGTAGATTCCCCCACATCAATAAGGGTTTCAGCTACTAATGAAATAAATAGAGATAAATATTGTTTTTACTGACATTTCTTGCCTACCTCTACTTCTTTCTACCGACCGGGTTTAATTTATTCCATAATTATATTAAATCACATTTGTAAATAATATAGAAATTTGTTAAGTCTCCCACCAGTCTTACAATGTCGGTTACGACCAGACCCAGGCACAGTTAAAATTTAAAAATAAAAGTGGAATGAAACCATATATTTTCAAGGGAGCAGCGAAAAAAGCGTTCAACTGAGGAAAAACGCTAAAGTGAGGAAATGAAAACTACAGATTTTTTTTTTAAATGTTCGTAATTGGGAATTATTCATATTTACCCATGATTTCCACCCATTTACCCATTTAAAAAAAATGTATTTTTTCAATGAAAACCACACTGTTTTTTTATTGAATTAAAAAAATATGTTTGAATAATTTTATGTAGGTACTTAACATTAAAAACACAAAATTAAAAATTTGCATATGCATGCAATGATTTGTCCCTAAATATTGGGAAATTTCATTTATATGGTATCACTTTTTTAGTATGGCACCACAGAATTTCAACTGTCATTTACATTGCTGCAAAACTGTTTCACACTTTTATGATAACTGTTTTAACAATTTTCTTTCCAAATTATGTTTATAACTTCAAATAATATTTCTATTGCCAAATTTTTTAACTTTCTGCATCGTAATTTATTGATGTAAAGACTTTATTCTTCAGGCGGCAACCGCATGTTACAACTTGGTAAAATGTCAAAATTAGACACTTAAACAAAATGGTCAATTACACTCAACCTACTTACTTTGAATTTTGTTTGAGACAACAATTTACACTTTTTTATTTACCTTGATTTTATTCACCATTTTGGGTAAATACGGCGGCGCGCGGCTCGGCGCCTTTTGATGGATCGAATGAGTTTCGAAAAATTTTCAACGTAAAACCGGGGTTATGAAAAATGTAAAAAACGTAAATTGGAGGAATGTGTATGGAAAAAAATGGGACCTAAATATTTCGGTGTAAAATGCGGGAAAACGTAAAATTGTGGAACGTAAAAACGGGGTTTTACTGTACATATTTTTAGTATTATAATAATAAATACAGATGTTGAAAATAAGAAAAAATTACCGATAAACGATTCCCTGTAAATGAAGATGCTCTAAGCCACAGACTACTTCTGCAGCGTAGAAGCGAGCTCTGGTTAACTCCAGACCTGGAGAAGGTCCGCCCATATTGTATATATGGAACTTCAGATCTCCCCCTGGAACCGAAACATTATGCATTTGAACCATCTATTTCCACAACATGAGGCTGGAGACCCAATGATGTTTGGTACTTTCTAAAATTGTATTTTAAAACGCTTTCCTATGTGTGATAAGAATCATCGTTATTTCCCTATCCGCACGCAGCTTATCTAGATTATTTTGGTTATATGGGAGATATGGGCATCAGTTTAGCCAGTTCAGAAACAAAAACATATTTCGGTGTAGAACTACCTTAATCATGTCGTCTCTGCCAGGAATCGAACCCAGGACCTCAAGAATGAACATAAGGATTGATGTTGTATGCTGTAATGCGATAAAAACGGCAGAAATGAGTGCAAACAACATGCAGCATAGTAAATAAAATTCATTACGTATCTGAACGGCCATAAAAATCTATGAAATTTAATGTTTCAAAAATAAATCAATTTTAAGAGACGCCATTGAGTGGAAAAAAGTATTAAAGAAATAAAATATGAGTGTATTTTGCACATGTATTTTGATCGGTTCATCGCTTTCGCAATATCTTTGAGACTCCTTAACAAATTTATGGATTTAAGCATCACTCGACTTTTTTTCTATAATAATTTACAATGAACTTCTACCAAAAATTTTCATGAAAAAACTTGAATGTTTTACATATAGAAGTGTATTGTTTATTCTGTCCAAATGAGTAAAATAAAAATTAGAAAATTCCTCCTTTATAAAACAAAAAAAAAAAGAAATTGAAATAAATTAGTTATGTGTATAATTAGATAAAAACTATAATTAAATTATTTTAATCAATCGGTTATGTGCATGTCTACACTACAATAGAGCGATTGAATTCTTAACCAGACTACAAAGGGATTATACCATTCATAATAGTGAGGACTAGACAGAGAGCATCTTTGGTTTCATAGGCATATGCCAGGCTGACCACAAATCTAGAGTTGATTTTCTGTAATATTTGCTTTTCGATCAGCACCATAGTTTCCCCTTTTCTCTTCTTTATTCTCTTTTTTTCTAACTTCTTACACGCGTACATCTTCCCGGTCGCACGCACCTGAAACCACAAACATTACGCTCAGACAAGGTTTGTTTCATGGGTAAGGAATTTTGTAAGTGACATATTTAAAAAAAAAATATATATTTTATTTATTTTATTTTATTTTATTTGGGAAATCAACAGTTCTACATACATATTTTTAGTAAACAAACAGATATAATGTATAAACTCAGAACTAATAACAGATTTCCACATAGTATACAAAGTTAGTAAAGAAAATATATTACATATCAAATAAATACATACAATTTATACATATAAAAATGTTATTTTCATGTACTCAATAATCAAAGATTTTTTAAATATTTATTTTAATAACATTAAGTTACTGTAAATTGGGCGGGATAAGGACAAAAATGCTTGAAGAGAGGATAAGGAGGGGAGGGGAGATGTACATATTTATTATTATAATGTCTACTAAGTTACATAATACATTTTTAGTGTAAATTTTAAATCTGACAGAGTGATGTTTGTGTAATCTTTATTTTTAAATTTTGTATTGTACATTGAAAAAGTCCTACGAAAAAAAGCATTTTTAACATACGATGTTTTACTTATTGGTACATGAAACAGGTGGTACCGTCTACAAATCCTGGCTGGCACATGTATTGTTATTAAACCAAGCAGCTCTGTACAGTCAACCACTCCTGTCATAATTTTGTAAAACAGTAGTTGGTCCGCACACACTCTGCGGTATTGTAGAGAAATGATTCCATGGAAGGTGGAGGGCAGTGAGAGTAGATACATAAGAAATACCGGTTTTGTATTTAAGGTACTTTATAAATTTGTTTTGAATATTTTCTATTCTACTTATATATATGGCATACTGGGGATTCCATATCTGAGAGGCGTATTCTAAATGGCTTCTGACAAATGTATAATATAATGAAATAAGGGCCTTTGGATTATCAAAGTGTTTACTCATTCGAATTATGTAACCTAACATGCTCAATGCTTTGGAGGTAATTTTATTGATATGCGATTCAAAAAGTAGTTTTGAGTCTAAAACAATCCCAAAATCTTTAATTTCGTGCTTTCTCATTAGTACATTATTGTTAAGTTTTTAAAACATTTCTCCACAATATCCATATTGATTTTGAAAATGCAATTAATTATTCTTAATTCATTTCACATATTTTAATTGGTATTCGTAGTATGTGATATTTCCCTATTATCAAAGTAATTTTAAAGAAACCCTCAACATTCAGTATAGAAAATCTACATAAATTATTTTAAGTTCATACAGTAGACACTATATATAAAATAAATTATATTTTACAAATTAACAAAGAAGAAAAAATAAACAAATTTGAGATCAATAAGTCACTCACTAAGTCAGATACCAAAATAATATCTAAATTCCTAAATTCCACACAAGCATGGTCGTTTAGTTTTTTTTTTAAAGGAATATAAAATTATAATAATCCCCAATGAACTAAAAAACTTTATAAACTAATAAATCAAAGAATTTTTTGAACCTGAGTAAAAACAGCTTCTATTTTCATTAGTATTACTGTATTATTATTTTCGGTTTTTCTCTTTATTTTGTACATTTTTTTTACGTGTATATTCGAAATTATATATCTTTGAACTAATAAATAACTATAACAGTGTAAGTCACTTTCCAAGCACAAGAGCTATGGTCCTTAAAATTTAACATGATTAGAATAACAGTTGTCAGAAAAAGTGACGACATAACTTTGTAGTAACGTCAAAGGAGTTATTTATATTGACACATGAAAAATCATTTTTATCTGGCGTGTTAATTTATTTTTTATTACAACGCATGAATAATTTTCATTTCGTTTTAAAGCTGAATCATATTTCAACATTAATATATAAAATCAGCTTTAAAACTAAAAAAAAAACTAAAATAAACCTAATTATTAACAACGTTCTTACAAGGTTACATCATTTTGCAAAAACGTTAGAGATGGGACAAATTGATCAATGTAAATTGATTGAATAAAAAAATTATTCGTTTGATGTTGTTCATGAAAAAAGTATAAATGTCTAATTTTTGGTGAACACACTATAATAGGCTTGTTTTTTCGTTTTTTATATCAATTTTCGGAAACAGAGTTTCATGATTGCATGAAATAACTGATAAAATCGATTTGATCAGTGATCAGTAATTTCCCATCACTAATGAAATTAGTATGACAGCTGTCATTCTAATCAAGCTATATTTTAAGGACTATGGTCTCTTTTTTGGAAGGTTACAGTTATATGATAACTTAATATTTAAAAGTAGATTATAATAGAAAAAAAAATGTCTCATAGATATTATGTAACTACAAAAAAAAACAACTTTGTTTGCAACTACTTATTTTTTACTTTTTAGTGATTGGTTTCGAAGCTACCCCAACTTCCTTATAAAGGAAAATAATACCTTGATAAGTTTCACAGCTTCGAAACCGGCCGCTAAAAAATAAGTGGTTAAAAACAAAGACATTTAAATTTTTTTTTTTTTTAATTTTAAATGTATTAAATGTTTGATATTACCTGACAGGCGCAAACCTCTCCGAAGCCCCCCTTGCCAAGAACCCGGTACATGCGAAAGGTTTTGTAGGTGACGGGCTGAGCCTCCAGCCACTTCCACTGCAGGTAGCGGTGAAAGTACATGGAGCCCTGGAACTCCTCGAAGGGCGCCCCCGCCAGGAAGGCCTTCACGGCTATTACACATCCGGAAAACACATCCTTCGGCGCCCCTGAAATACACATGTACATTTAAAATATTTAATTACAATTGAAAAATAAATTTAAAGATATTTTTTTTAACTTTTGTACTATACACTGGACTGTTTTACACAGTGGATATATTCCACACAATATCATGTAAAAAGAGTAAACTTGTAGAATAATGGTGGACAGAAACAAATCGTCGGCCTAAATTGCAAAACTCGTAAATCCAAAAATTACTTTTTTTCAGGGGAGAGTAAAAACAGTATTTAATTTAGTAGCGAATTGTAATGAAGTTTTTTTCAA
The DNA here is from genome assembly GCF_059751315.1 of Micrasema longulum. NCBI lineage: Eukaryota > Metazoa > Arthropoda > Insecta > Trichoptera > Brachycentridae > Micrasema > Micrasema longulum. The sequence goes on from NW_028278461.1 coordinate 26,705, forward strand.
TACATATTTTTTTAAATATCACCTACGAATATTCGAGTTTTACACACATACAGATTATTTGAAGACTACACAGCACCGTAACGCGCGGGTGTTTTAGGACAGTAAGGAAAAGGTTAAAAGAGTGTTTTCACACTAGAATATTTCATAGTCCCTGGACTGGTACCTAAAGCGTAAGACTGATCATCTTACCTTCTTGCAACAAAAATTATTAAAATACGCTGCGATTGGTTACCAATACAGTGCCCTATGCGCCATTAGGTGCGGAAAGGGAATGATGATGACTTTTTAAACTTTTGTGATTTTGAAATTACTCCGCCTGTGACGTCATAAGCTCTCTTCGGTGAATTCATCTGATTGGTGGTGTTGGCTTTCCGTAAACCGGAAATCTGTCACAATACTCTATGGATGGATTCAGAAGAACTAGTGACGTAATTTTGATGATTTTTTTCATAAATTTTTGAGAAACTTTGCCATACAATTAAATGCTTTTATATCTACGAGTAAGAAAACATTTTTTATATTCAATTTCTCGTAGCACTGAACTTCCTTATTTGAGTACCATTGCAGTGCCCTATGCACCACTGGATACGGATAGGGAAATGATGATACATATTTGAGTGATATCACTGTACCTACATAATACTGAATGGAAGACATATGTAAACAGCATATTGAATAATCGAGTATAGTTGATACAATTAACATTCCATGTCCTAGTATTGACCCTAAATTATCTTCGAGCAAAGGGTCAGCAAACATTGAATTACAATCAATTCACCCACACAGGCAAGTGCGCATTGTACTATGCTCAGTGGGTTGTTAGTAGTCGTGCTTCAATCCAATATGGGAAATTTTATTGGATTAAAATCAAACACATTTTACGATTCTGGAATGAGATAATTGTGATACTGAACAAGTCATCAAGGAAACGTGTCAGCAATGATTTATTTGGAACGTTTTTTTTCTATCACGTAACACATGTAACTGAATTCAGTTCGGTTGGGCAGAGCTTCTACATTTTTAATAGTTGGATATTTCACAGTACTGTAAAATTCTAAGATTTTATGACGAACTACATCCATTTTACAATTTTATTTAATTTTATTTAAGGTTATTGTTGTGCACACAGTGCTAGATTGATATAATTACACATAACACAGCACCAATTACGTGCACAACACAATATATTTAAATTTACTTTTTTAAAATTACAAGAAATATAATTAGCCTCAAAGAACTTGTAAAAATATATTACGCAATAAGTCAATCAGTTTTGAAATATGGAATAATTGGATGGGGATGTGCAAATGACACATTGATCAAACAAATAATAATTGCACAAAAAGCTTTAATAAAAATTATCTTAAGAGTCCCATTCAGGACTAGCTCTCTCGGTATATTCGTAAATCTTAATGTAACATCTGTAAAACAACTTTATGTAAAAGCTCTGTTACTATACGCACACAAACATTATTCTCTACCTTCCAAAACTCCTTCCACAAATACAATAGTTACTAGATACTCAACCCTGATATGAGAATTCCGAGCGGCTCTGGTGTTGCATTTGTCGTTACTCAGTAACGTAGTTACTCAGTATGTGTAGTGCGACGAAGAGGAATATTAAAATTGATTTGTGCCAGCAAATCGGCACAATCGATCTGATTATTAAGTAAATTATAGATAAACAATTGATCCGCAATTGCGCGCCTTTTGTCTAGGGCCATTATTGTTTTTTTGTCGAGTTTAACATAAAATAATTTTTATCTTACATTGGTGTTTATTTATAAAAATATTTACTTTAAGTACTGGAAACGTTTGTTTGCCTGTTTGACGTCAGTCATACGTAATCAACTAACCATATCCTTTGAATTTTTATCTCGAGTTAATAATAGGTCGATAAAGGGAGGTAATTAAAGGTTTTGCTTTATTAGTGCAATTTTGTGGTTTCTTATTTTATTTCATTAATCATTTTAATTAAAACATTTCTAGTGACGCAAATATAACTTTTGCATCGCTCAATGTAAAAATTAATTTCTATATATTTTTTTCCTTACCATTTGTTTAGTTTTATTAATTTTATTGATTTATTTATACTTTTTGTTTGGGAAGTTTTTTTTTTTTATTTATATATAACCCCGAAGACAGCATTTGCCATTTTTTTCATATTCAGTAATATCGAATAAATGTTTTTAAGAACTTTTTTCAGGCTCACAAATCCCCACAAATGTTAAAACCCAGAAATGAGGAACTTCAGCCCTACAGGAAATTAGATACAAAAAGAGTTTTCTTGCGCGGGGTAAAAATTAGAGCATTGAATTGTAGTGCAAAGTTTCTTGAAAATGTTCGTAAAAAATGTTTTAATAAAAACGCACTACTTCGAATGGCGTCACTGGTTCATGTGAATCAACCTATGATCTGAGAGCTATTGAAGATTTCCGGTCTGCTTGTCGCTTCTGGACCAATGGGAAGAACTGAATGAGAATAAGCGGAAATGAACCTCTGACGTTACATGCGGAGTTATTTCAGAAATACAAAACTTTAAAAAATCGTAGCGCTAATAATACGGTATGTAAAAATAATATTTTTTTGACTTAGTTTAATAGTCTATTAACAAATAAGGAAATAAATAAAAACCACTGAACTTCCTCATTGTCAATTTTGAGTTTTTGATATATTTGGTCTGTAAAGAAAAAAATTCAAAACCACTTGAAAGTACCTAATTAAATTTTCAGGGTAATTCAATTAAACTTTGGGAATGTTTCAAAACACTAGAGTCGCTGTCTCCATGGAAATTTGTATCATACCAGCGAATTAAAGAGCCTAATTTTGTGCGTTCAACTAGTTAAAATAACAGCGGATTATAGTAGTTGTTGGATAATCGAGTGACCGATCACTGAGAGAGCACTGTATTTAGTAACATGTATAATATATTCTTGGCAAAAAGAGGAAATCAATTTCAATAGATCGGGTTATAATTTGTGTAATATACTCAATAATTTTATTTAAACTTAATATACAATACCTACGTATGTGTTTTATAATACGTTTTTCTGTCCTATTATTATGTTTGATATTCTCGTTAATTAAAATCTAATGTATATGGCAGAAATAATTTTAATTTTATTAACCCACCAAGTCTATAGACTTTTCAGTGAGAAACATTTTTTTAAAAACAGGTTTGTTTTGCACACATACATATAAAATACATTTAATAATAAACTTCTATTCTAATTCTAAGATACTATAAGGAGGCATTTAGTAAGTTTTTTATTTTTATTTGAAGATCTTCTGTGTGTTAATAATGATTCCGCAAGATTATTGAACAATCTTGGAGTAACATAATCATTATATATACATAATCCTATTATCCTTAGCTCTACCCGACCGAGTTTCTCCAGGGTATGCTTGGCTACAACAGCTTAGAGACTAGAAGGAATGTGTATTTGACTACACATTTTTATCGATTGTTGCACGGTGTGATCGATAATTCTGAGATTATGATGAGCATTGGTTTGTATGTTCCTGATAATTACCTAAGACAGCGTCAGCATAGATTGTTTCATATTCCGATATACAGGACCAACCTGCTTATGGTTATGCCTGTTGGAAGGGCTACCGCTATGCTGAACAACATCGCTCTGGATATTGATCTGTTCCATGTATCCGAAGGGGTTTTCCGGAGCCGAATCCTTCTACTACTTTGACATGAGTCTCTTTCGTGTATTTTTTTCATTTTTATAATATGTACATATTGAATATATGTTTGTAATGTATCTGTTATATTTAAATTAATTAATTGAATTGAATATTATTATAATTTATTATAGGCAGGCAGCCTTTGCTCGTGCACCTATATCTCGTGTACTGCTTTTTATCTGCGTTCTTCTTTCGTTATTGAACTGGTTGACCAAAATTGAATGAACAACTCGGCTTAGCAATTTATTCCAGTCTGGAACCACTCTGCTGGAAAGAAGTTTTGCTTGGGATATAAGGAGAATTGGGGACGATAAAGCTTCCGGTTATGACCACGTATATTCCTGTTGGGATTTACCGTTCGTTCTTCAAAGTAATTTGGGAAACAACCAGTTATATTAATATGCACTGTTAGAGATAATTATGATAAAGTAGTGACTTACCAGCTGCTTTCTCCCGGCACCCCTCTATGAGGTCCTTGTTCAGTACGTCTAGCACTCCCTCCCTGCCGCCACCGCCCCCCACTAGGACGTCACCGTAGCACCCGCCGCCGACCCCGTCGCCCTCCCCCTCGCCCAACTGCACCTTGAGGAACTTCTCGGTAACATCGCTGGCTGACTCGACACGAGACTCTTCAGGTTCTAGCTCGTACCGCTCCACCTGCGGACAGAGAACAAAGAGTTGATGAGTTATTAATTTAGGACACGAGCACTCCAGCGGGCAACTACAATCAGAAGATACGGAAGCCATACCTTCACCATGACGGTATAGTTAAAGATAAATTCTTTGGCATTTAGGTAAAGAGGGAGAAGTCACTATTAGCTGATTGTGTAGGGGAGTCATTCAAAATTTCCTTTAATTCCTTAACATACAATTTTGGGTGCTATCTTAGAATAAACATTAAATTCAATGCATAAACTAAGGAATGAAATAATTGAAGCGGTGCAAGTCATGTTGTGTTACTTCTAATATTTTATTTTTCTATATTGTTGAATGCACTTTTCATACAAACTAGCCATACTTTTTTACCTAATTTTTACCTTAAAATTTAAAAAGTTACAATTTAAACATATACAGCACAATTTCCTTTTAGGAAACTTATACCTAATATGAATACATTTTTTAATTCTTTAAAATATATATATATTTTTAGTTTTTGAAAATGTATTTTTGCATTTGAGCATATTACATATATTTCAAATATTATTTCCACTTTTGTAAATACTGACTATAATTAGATACTTTTAACATAACTTTTTTACTTTGATTTTTAAACTAGTAGTGTTTTTTAGTTGTGTTTTTTCCCCTTATAATATTATTGTACTCGAAAAATAAAAATAGTTAATCATAAAAAAAAAAAAAGATTTTTTGGCTCTTTTCTTGAACTTACATGGATTACATATATTTCAAATATTATTTCCACTTTTGTAAATACTGACTATAATTAGATACTTTTAACATAACTTTTTTACTTTGATTTTTAAACTAGTAGTGTTTTTTAGTTGTGTTTTTTCCCCTTATAATATTATTGTACTCGAAAAATAAAAATAGTTAATCATAAAAAAAAAAAAGATTTTTTTGGCTCTTTTCTTGAACTTACATGGACAATACTATCGATAGCCTCATCTTCCTTGAAACACGAATCGACATGTCGATAGAGCCGGCTTCATCATACCAAGGTAGATAGAGATAGTGGAAAAGTTAAGTATGCTGTCTTATAAGTACCGATATACAATTTGCCTAAAATATTACATGGTTTTATAATAAAAAGTTTCAAAAAAGGACCTGGCTCTAGCCATCATTCTCAAGTTCATAGCTTTTGGCGTGGGAAGTAAATAAATTATAAAATAATACATAATAGACTCACGGCATCCAAGAAATTGATATAGCGATAGTACTGCGGCCTCTTCTTCTCACAGTAGTATCGAAACAGCAGCCTTCCGATAGGCTGCTGGTCTACCACGTAGCTATAGGTCACATCTGAAACACATAACACATAAGACTTGAAAGCATTTTTCTTCTATTATGCTATATTATATATTTTTCTTCTATTATACGTCGGCACAAAAATAAATTAGAAACTTATCGATGTCATTAAACACTAGATACAGATCAATATTCCCGTAAGTCCATTAAATGAACAGGCAGAAACAAAACCCATGAGAGGAAAAAGAAGTTCTCCTTTCTTTGTTTTAGTCACTTAATACATTAAAACAAATACCTCCTAATTTATATGCTGCATTGCTCAAATTGTTTAATTGTTTTTATTATATTCGAATAAGTGTTTTAGTAAATATTTTTCTATAAATATTACCAAAAAAGGGTGTAATATAAATAATTGTAAAACAAACTCCCTCTTGAAACATGATCATCTTTCTCCATTAGAGAGGTACAAACTTTACATAAAAAAATATAATACATAAATATGTATTAATACTTTTTTTTTTAAATTGCTTAACTTTTTTGAATGAATATTTTATTAAACAATGTTTTAAGTATGTCCAAATGTTTGCAGACAGGCTAAAGTTCCTCCCTACAGAGTTATTATCATCCATATTCCCTTCTCCAAAATGTTTTCCCTCTCAGTTGTAACAAATTTGAATACATATTTTTTTACATATACAGGTTGTTCTTTAAACCCCGTCACATCCGAAACCACAATGATCAGTATGAGCAAGAAGACATATTAGCATATTAAAAAAATATTTAGAACAAAGAAAAGTTTTTAAAAAATATTTAAAAAATACAAATGGTTGCTTACTTCTGCAGGGGAGAAGTGAGGAGAGCGCGGCGCAGTATCAGACTCTCCCCTCCCCCCTCCTCGTTTCTCCATTGCAGAAATAAGCAACCATTTTCTTTTTTTGATATTTTTTTTTTTAAATTTTTTATTTCTAAAAATATAATTTAATGTGCCAATATGTCTTCTTGCTCATACTGATCATCGTGGTTTCTGATGTGACAGGGTTTAATGAACACCTGTATATGTATATAAAAATACGCAGAACAAAAATGAGTATTTATAAAATAACAATGCATTTTTTTTCCCTTGAACAATTTACATCTTGTCCTTTATAGCATTCAAATATCCAATGCAATATAATATATGTATATATATATATATATATATATATTTATATGTACGTCAACAATTGAAAGACTATTTTTAATATGGATGAAGGGTGGGGGCATGGATTGTTTTAACGCAGGGATCTCAAAAAAAGAGCTAGAATTTACAAAATAAGAGTATTAATAATGCCACTAAATAATTTTATAAAAATTGATTAACGGTTTATTGACGTGGTGTTGTGATTAGTGGTTAAGACACTTAAGAGACTCACGCACGGAAGGTTTCTGGTTCGATTTCCGGTGAGAAAACAAAAACCGAATGTAATTTTTCTCAAGCCCGGGTGTTTTGTGCTGTAATTCACCACTGTAATTTTGTACATAACACTGTTTTTTTTTGCACCACAACAGACCGGGAGGCCCAATTACAGCGGTTAATTACAGCACAGAACGCCCAGGCTTGAGTTTTTTTTTTAGTTCTCACCGGGAACCGGACCCGGAACCTTCAGAGCGTAAGTAAAGCCTCTTAAACACTACACCACAGAGGCCTTCGGACATGTTGGGCAAAAAAATTTAGTTATTGCAAAATTTACTAAAATGACAAAAATTTAAAGAATTGATAAAAAACTGACATAATGATAAGGTAGCTTATTGCAAAATTTACTAAACTGACAAAGATTTCAGAGAATTGAAAAAAACTGACAAAGTGATAAGGTGGCTGAGGCCCGAAATGGCGATTATTCGAGGCCTAAAGAGTAGAATTTTCTAGAAAAACTTTCTTAAGTTTTAAATTTATTGCAACAAAGAGGAAAAACATTTTTGAGAAGGGAATATGAAAGTCTAGACATTTACAGAGCTCATGACCTGTCATTGGCTGGTTCAAGTGGCCACTTACACACTGGTAACATGGCAAGTTGAATAAATATAGATGTCATTATTTTTTGGTATGTGTATTTTTGTACATACACAAATCTGGATTTCTCCCGAGGGGGAGTAGGTAGTAAGTAGGTAAGTAAAATAAAGTAATATGCTAATTAAAAATACTTAACTTCAATATCAATACATAGATGGTGCTCCAACGCGCTAGTGAATGCTTTCTCATTTAATAAGATATATACAAGAATCAAAATGATACCAGTGTCGATATTCGCTAATAAGCGGAATGGGGAATGTTGTAAAAAACGTAAAGTGGCCACTCAACCCAGCCAATGACAGGTCATAAGCCCTGTAAACGCTCGAATATCGATAATCCTGAATTTGAAAAAATTCTACCTCATCTCTGTAGGAATATTGATAAAAAAATATAGATGTTTAAACATAGGCAGAATGGTGAATTTTACGCAGTGTGTAAAGCGGGCACTTGAACTAGCCAATGACAGGTTATAAGCCTTTCAAATGCCTCGATTTCTATATTCCCTTCTCAAAACTCTCCATTGCAATAAATTTAAATCTCAAAAACTCCCTAGGAAGTAAAATTCAGCCTGTCTACAAACATTCGAACATGATCGAAATATTTTTGACTTATTACTCTCAAGATGACAAGTAAACAAGAATAACAATAAACAATAACAGTATAAATAATAACACTAAATAATGCCAATTATTTTTTCTTTTTTAGTATGTAAAAAGATTCTAAGTTTAGTTTGTAAAAAAAGAAAAAAAGAAAAAAAAAAGAAAAGGAAAACCAAACAGTTTTAAACCGCGTTCAAAAAAGTGTTGTCTGTTAATTATTTTTTATATACTTCAGTATCAAAAAAGACTTGATTTACTTATATATTTTTTTAAACTTTTATTTTGTTGATTTTTTATGTACCTATACACGTTATATTATGTTACTTAAATATTTAAAGAAAGAAATCTCCGCGAAAAAACTGCTTTTGCAGTTTGGCGGGAATTAAATGAATGTTTAAAAAATGTTCATGTAATTTTTTTTCGGCGGAAATTAAATGAATGTTTAAAAAAATGTTCATGTAATTTTTTTTCGGCGGGAATTAAATGAATGTTTAAAAAAATGTTCATGTAATTTTTTTTCAATAAAAAAAAAAAGTAACGAAAAACAATGATCAATAAACAATAATAATCAACAAACATATTTTTATGAAACCGGTCATTACAGTGATTTTAACAATTTATAGGACACTAGAACAAAGTGGTTCATACATTTACCACCAGAATTAAGAATTTTATTTTCTAATATTTCGTATAAATAATAAGTCTTATGTCGCAAGTGTATCGTAATAACGTACACTCGTTGATAAGTTTTCCACTCAGCTTTTTCAAATGCCATAAATATGATTATTATCTTTAAAATAACATATTTTATAAGGTTTGCAAGACGTAAATAAATACAAAATATGTGCCCTATAGTGTTTAGCTAAGTTTTCATATAAATTAATTAAAACGGGTATGAGGAACATCAGCGATTTTTTTATTTAATTGTTAATGTACTATTAAACTAAGCCAAAAAAATTTTTTTTCAATTTTTATAGATCGTATTATCAGCGCTATGATTTTTTCGAGTGTTGTATTTCAGAAATAACTCCGCGTTAGACGTCAGAGGTTCTCTTCCGCTTATTCTCGATCAGTTCTGCCCATTGGTTCATTGACGGCAAGCAAACCGGAAATCTTTCATAACTCTCTTATCATTGGTTGATTCGTATGAACCAGTGACGTCGTTCGAAGTTGTTCGTTTATATTATTTTTTTCGTACATTTTCAGAAAACTGTGCCGTACAATTTGATGATCCAATTTTTACCGCGCGCAAGAATACATTTATTGTATCCAATTTCCCGTAGAGCTGAAGTTACTTATTATTTAAGATACATGGTGGTTCAAAAATATTAATGAAACGCAAATCAGTAAATAATTCTTGACATAATATTGAATGTGGGATTTTTTAAACTTACCTATTTTATTTTTTATATCTATGCACTGTGAAATGTGTGGGAACTGCAATATCTTGCGCCATTTCTTACTCTTTCCCTTGTTACTATCGGATCCTCCTGAAACAAACGGAAAATCTACTTAATATTTATTTATTTATTCATGGACGCAGGAGTGTCCAATTCGCAAACTTTGACACGAAATACATTTTTTAATTAATATTTTGAGTTTGTCAATGTGCCTAATCGGCCAATGAGGCATCATATTTATTTTAGATATATTAATATATCTTATCCTTTGTTCCCGAGAATTCTCTCTCTCGGGACAAACACACTGATGACCAAAAAATATATTTATGTACATATTTGCTATAACTATATCAAACTTCAAGAACCAATTACACATTCATAAAAAAAACACGTTAATAAAAAAATATCAAAAAAAATATTTTTCCTTAGTAGATTGAGAAATAAATTAAATAAAGATACTGCAGAACTAATTTACAAAACAATCATTCTTCCACATATAGATTACTGCTCAACAATATTATTTTTAGCAAACGAAGGAAATTTAAATAAACTAGAAATTTTACAAAATAAAGCGATGAGAATAGTTCTTAAGAAAAATAAATATAGCAATGTAAAAAAAATGAGAGATGAACTAAAATGGTTATCTGTAAGAAGGAGACTTAAATTTAATATGTTGATATTTATACATAATTTTTTTCACGATAAATTACCAAAATATTTTAAGGATAAAGTTGTCTTAAACAAAAATTGTCATGAATATGCTACTAGACAAAAGGATAAAATAAGACTACCATTATTGAAAAGAGCTGAGTCGCAAAATTGTTTGATGTATAAGGGTTTAAAAATGTATGATGAGATGCCTGAATGTATGAAGAATGAAAAGTGTCTGAAAGAATTTAAAAATAAATGTATAAGTTACTGTAAGGAAATGTAAATATATTTAGATGATGTAAATGTACATAATAGTTTATATTAGTTTTAATATGAGCTAACTTAAGAAATAAATATTTAAAAGAATATATAAAAAATTCTTAATTTTAAAAAATAATAATTGAGTTTCTAGAATTAACATTAGTTTTTTTTACATACATTTTTTAAATTTAAATTGTATTTTTTGTATTTGTAAATTGTTTATAACCTTAGGATACGTAAAGGCCCTTAGGGCGTTAATTAATCAATAAATTACGCGAGGCCGAGACAAGCATTATCGACAAAATTAAGAAAGGAGTTCTACGTTTATTTGCATATGTAGAGCGAATGGACTGGGAAAGAACGGCCAAAAAGATGGATGCAGAAATCGAGAAAGACCGAGTAAAACATGGTATGACCAAATCCAACGAATACTTGAAGATGGACATGTCAAAAGTAGGATTAATCGGCGCGCGTGCGTGGATAGACGTATGAATTATTTATTTAGTTTAGTTGTTCAACCCATTACGAATGGCAAGTTAATGTATAAAAATAGATAGCTGCTAAACGTCCGATATGTACAAAATATATGTCAATATTATCTCCAGAAGCCGTATTCAGCAAGCGAATTGCCCTATTAATGGGCGAATTTCGACTTGCATTCGAACGGCTCTGGGTACATAACATGGCATGAGAGATCTCGTTCTAGTATAGTTGTTGCTACTTCGATACTTCCAGCGTTTCTATTTTGAACGCTCTCGCGGCCGTAAAACAACACTTTTACAGCGCATATTTACGTACCAAATACGCGCTATTAAAGCGTTTTCTATCGCCGCGTGAGCGTTTAGAATAGCACCCCAGAAATCAGTTATAGAAGTGTTTCCCGAGAAAAATATGACAACGAGATTCGAGGGTGTTGTAATCCAGCGTCTCTGCTAGAAATGTAGAGGAAGCGAAGTATGTATAGATAGACAAAGTGATATGGTGTTCTATCCTCTCTGCCTATCCCTGCGGCGTGGTGGTTTGATTTTTTGGTATTTTACAAATATAAATAAAAAAAATATAAATATGAATGTTTCGGACATGTAGGGCGAAAGTATTGCAAAAGAATAAATAAAAAGATTTATGATGCGAACATTGACGGATGCGAAAAACGCTAAAGGTCACGAAAGATTTTGCATGACCAAATCCAACAAATACTTAAAAATAGGCTAGTCAAAAATTTGAATAATCGGCGCACGTACACGAGAGCGGCGCGGCGGCGGCGTGCTGGTTCGAATGTTTATACGGAAAAATAAATCAATTATATTACCTATTAATATACACCACCTCCCATCATATCATCATCCCCCTTTTCCCTCGCTGGTTTAAGATCTAGGGCGCCTAGAAATATAACCCCTTTGGGCCTCACAATTATTTTTTGTTGTTCGGAATGATCTAAACGTAATAAACAATAATCTGTCGTGTGTAACATTTTCTATTCTGCTGTGTTTGAACATCCACATTTTCAACAATCGGTTACTTCAAGGAAAATGAAAAATCTGTGCACCTCAGATGTTCCAGCGTGTTGACCGATAGTATTTAGTAAACATTGATAAAATAAAATAGGATAGAATTAATTAGTTCATTATACCTCGATAAAGAATCTTGTGTAGCTTTGAAACCAGTCGGTAGAAAAAATGAAAAAAAAAGTGGTTAAAACAAAGTTGTTTTTTTATTTTTATTATTTTAAACAAAGACTAAGTACTTTGGCGACTTATTGCTATAAGCAATATCTTCCAGCCAGCCAAAAAACAGACTGGTCAAAAGATGAGTTGGTCAAACAATTGTACTAAAAAACAAAAAATATAAATTTATTATGGAAATCATAGAGTCTTTTTAACAAAATCAGGGTAGAAGAAAACAATTTTTAAAAGTAAGACCAATTACAGATTTCACTTTAATTTATTATGAATACAGAAGGAGGGGGGAAAAATTCAATACTAAAAAAAGGAAATGTAAAAATTAAATCAAAAGTACATAAAAGGGAGAAGAAATGGTATAGTTCCAACTCTACCTTTCTCCCCTCTCTCTCTGCTTCCGTGGACATTTATATTTATACTTTTTAAAAAATCACAACCAACAATTCATTAAATACAGGTAGTGGATGTATGTAAAAGTTAAAAGTTAATCAGGAGATAAATTTAAAATGTCTTCAGATTTGATAAAACTATAGTATTTACAGTGTAATATGTCGATGTCACTAAAACTGTCATTATAGGTAGTCTGTATTCTTCGAAGAGTGCTATTCTTCATACAATTAGTCTGTGCGCTGGAAATGTCGAAAAGTACAGAATGACGAGTTCTACGGACAGGGACTCGATATGAAATGCTTCTAACAATTTCTGGGCTATCGATTAGGTTATTAACAATTTTATAGAGAAAAACTCATATCCAACGTGATACGCCGAGTTGCGAGATTTTGAATTTTATGAAAATTAGCGGACTCAGTCCTACTTGAAAACGTAACATTACCTTTTAAATCTAATTGTCTAAGAAAACAGTTTTTAATATGTTCAATGCGATTTTTATAAATATTATTATGTTAATAAATAAGAGGATTCCGAATCGGAGAACCAAACTCTAAGACACTACGTACACACGAATAAAAAATATGAAAAAATATCAACAGCTGTTTTTTAATAGGGAGATAAGGCTTGCACATTTTAACTTTAAAAAGGTACATTATGTTATACATATTAAAGGATGAGGAATGTGGAATCAGATAATGAGTTTGGAAGGAGAGAGAAAGAGGAACCAAGGAAAGAAAAGGGATAAAAATATATATTTAAAAAAAAACAATAAAAATACAGGGAGTTCAGGATTCTGGGGATAATAAAGTAATGTTTCAGGCGTTTCTTGAAAGTGGCCAGAAGGTGCATTTTTATATAAAGAGGTAGCTCATTCCAAAGTCTAACACCTTGCACGGAAAAGGAATAGCTGAAAAATGATGTGCTATGTCGAGAAATGAAAAGTATTATCTCCTGAGAAGAGAGAAGCGAAAGGCCATGATCAGAAAGGTTAATGAAATTCTCGGCCAGATATTTTGGAGCGCAAGGGTTGTGAAGAATATTATAAGAAGTGAGAAAGATTGAAAGTTTATGCGCTGATAAAAACGAAGCCACTTGAGTTCGGAGCGAAAGGGTGATACATTTGATTAGAATCATCCTCGATTGTATATGAAAAAAATCGAATTTTCTGTAAAAACCAATAAATAATAATATATATTATGTCTTGAAACATGTTTAATCACAGATTACCATCAAAGATACATAAATTTTCTATAAAACTATACAGATTTTCGTACAGAAAATTCGATTTTATTTTAAAGGGGGTCCAATTACAATCGGAGGTTGACAGAATTATCTTCGACGTCTATAAAGGAAAATCTATATTTATTTACGAAAATGTGTATATTTGTACGAAAATTTGAAGTATCTTCGTCGGTAACCTGCAATTGAACATGTTTAGAAAAAACGAATGCAAACCCTATTTTTCATTCAGAAAACTGAATTTTACTTTGTAGATAAAATTAAAGATAAATAACAGGTAACCGACGAAGATACTTCGAATTTTCATACAAATATATTCATTTTCGCACATAAAAATCGATGTTAGTTTATACCGTCTCAATGTGTACCGATGAAGATAGCGTTTGTAATTGCGGCCCTGGGAATGGTCTCTTCTACAAGAATGTGTCCGCCTGTTTATACTCGAAACATCGAAACGACAAGATGAAATGTTATTCAATCGAGTTGAGTACAGAAAATGGTCATTTGTTAAATACTCGAATACCGCTCTACCACAAATTAGGTAATTAATTCCATATTTCAGCCTCGCCCTTTAGTGATCTATTGGACATTTGGGATAAGTAAGGTTGTTTTTATATTTACAACTTTGCTCATGTTATTGGTATATAATCTATACCTATGATATAAGTAAGCGTATTTATTATACTTTAGTGCGTGCTTAATCTGAATGAGGAATTTCAGTGGTTTTTCATACATTTTTATTTGTTAATAGACTATTAAACTATAGTCCTTAAAATAATGCTTGATTAAAATGACAGCTGCCAAACTAATGTAACTAGTGATGGGAAATTACTGATCACTTATCATGTACCGATCGAATCGATTTTATCAGTTTTTTCATGCAAACATGAAACTCTTGTTTCCGGAAATTGATATAAAAACGCAAAAACAAGCCTTTTGTAGTGTGTTTACGACAATTATTCACCAAAAAATAAGACATTTATACTTTTTTTCATGAACAACATCAAATGAATAATTTTTTAATTCGATCAATTTACATTGATTAATTTGTCCCATCACTAACGTTTTTGCAAAATGATAACCTTGTAAGAACGTCGTTAATAATTAGGTTTATTTTTGTTTTAAAGCTGATTTTATATAATTATGTTGATTTATATGTCAAGCATTGTATTAAAAAAATAAATTAACACGCCAGATACAAATGATTTTTCGTGTGTCAATATAAATCACTCCTTAGACGTTACTACAAAGTTATGTCGTCACTTTTGCTGACAACTGTCTTTCTAATCAAGCTATATTTTTTAAGGACAATTAGCTAAAAAAGGCTAAACATTTTTGAGAAGGGAATATGGAAGTCTAGGCATTTACAGGGCTTATGACCTGTCATTGGCTGGTTTAAGTGGCCACTTTACACACTGTGTAACATTCACCATTCTGCCCATGTTTGAACATCCACATTTCCTCAACTCTTCCATCTGTTGATATAAACAACTCCCTAGGGAGGAAATCCAGCCAGTCTGCAAGCATTTGGACATAATCAAACATTGTTAAAAAAAGGCTATTTAAAATATATATATATACGAATGTATTATTAGTGGTGGGGGTCAGTGCTATGCAAGCTCCTGACGTTACTGCGACCTGTGAAGTTCTATTGTGGCAGTTATGGTTATAACGATCACGCAAATAGCGAGATCTCGGATGTAATGAGCAAACACTCATTGACATTTTAGTTCATGGTTTTCTCCATATATTTATTCACTTGTTTAACGACCTTACTTCTCGGACATACCGAACAAAAATATTATTAACAGTTTTCAGTTATCATAATCGCAGAACACCGACGCATGTGATATTCTTTAACTTTATTTAAAACCGTTTTTTTTTACACAATATCACACTTGATATCAAATGATATACTTTTGTTTTTTTTATACAAAATAATATTATTTGACATTTGGGTTAGTTTATTTATTTTCTATTTTTTTATTTATTCCTACAAAGAAACATACATATTCCAAAATATAATAACGTGTTGTGTTGAGTTATATACATACGTTATATTTTTCTCAAACCTGGAACATGAGCCCTTTATACAGGATGTTCTTTAAACCCTCTCACATCCGAAACCACAATGATCAGTATGGGCAAGAAGACAAATTAGCATATTTAAAAAATATATTTGGAACAAAGAATTTTTTTTTTAAATGATGAATGTTACAGTGTGTAGAGTAGCCACGTAAACCAGCCAATGACAGGTCATAAGCCCTGTAGATGCCTAGACTTCCATATTCCCTTCTCAAAAATGTTTAGCCTTTTTTTAGCTTATAGTCCCTTTTCTAAGATATTCTTGAATATGTCAATCGAAGCTAAACTGGCAGTGCACAACGGAGTTTTAGTCCCAACACTTGTGTATGGAAGTGAAACATGGAACTGGCAGAGGAAGAATGAAAGCCGAGTGAACGCGGTTGAAATGCGATCTCTCAGACGAATGTGTGGGAAATCCATGTATGACAGGGTTACGAATGATGAAATCAGGCGAGTGTAAATCTGAGACAAGTATAATTGATAAGATTAAGAAAGGGTCTCTGAGATGGTTTGGTCACGTAGAACGAATGGACGACTAAAGAATGGTAAAACAAGTATATATGGCGAAAATGAACGGCAACGTTAGACGAGGACGACCAAGGAAGACGTGGCATGATCAGATAAACCAAACTCTTAAGTCTGGTCATGTCAAAAGCAGACAGAACCGAAGGGCATGTATGACAAGATGTATGAACGTGGAAGAGGCTAGGATTGTATGCCAGGATAGACGTGTGTGACGGTCCATTCTCTCTGCCTACCCCTACGGGGAAATGGTGTGATGGTAGTAGTAGTAGTAGTAGAAGGTATTCTCCATCCCTGTTGTAATTTGTTAATCTTTGTTACGATTTTTTTTGAGTACTTTTATGTAATGTTATATTTAAGAAGAAAATTTTAAGGGAAAAAAACGTAAAATAATTCGTAAACAATTTCATTTTAAAAAATCCTAGCCAAAATTGTTTATTTTTTAGTAAATACGATTTTAAACGGTGCTGTGGGAAAGTATCCCCTGTTTAAAAAGAAGTTTCCCTGTACTTATCCGCACCCGGTGGTGCTTAAGAGACTGCATTTGTAAAAACAAACACGGCACATCGCGATCATCTATTACGAGTATATGTAGGTTACGCTGACATGATTGATTGATTGATTGAATTAAGAAATTAATGAGACTACGTACATATCGTGGGCATTCTGAGAGAAAGCGATAAGTCAAAATTAGTAATATTGATGTTTTTTGTTGATATTTCTTGATAAAACTCCATAGTTAAGGATTATGATAAAATTATAAATAAACTTATCAATGAAACTTCTTGGTTTAGTTGTACTTTTTATTATTTTGACCAACGAGCGCTTTCGCCTAAGTAGGCATCTTCAAGACTGGTGAATTGTTTACAAAGTTTACAGTTTTTATACTATTCATAACATATTTTGGAATGATAATGATAAAATTTATAAATAAACTTATCAATGAAACTTCTTGGTTTAGTTTTACTTTTTATTATTTTGACCAACGAGCGCTTTCGCCTAAGTAGGCATCTTCAAGACTGGTGATTTGTTTACAACGTTTACAGCTTTTATACTATTCTTAACATATTTTGGAGATAAGATAGAACAATATTTTAACAGGGGACAGAAAACATAAATATTTACAACTAGTTTGCTATACAATTCATTTTTGGGAGTTTTTGGACCGAAAGGGATTAAGTTTTATTATTTAAAATGTGGGAAGAGAACACATGGCGAAATACAACAGTGTGGGGAATCTACATTTTAACAGATAAAGTTGGAAAATACTTAGGTTTTTTTTTTTTTTTTGACAGGGAAGTTTACATACCTATAAATGAAACATTTTAAGATTCATACTTAGTTAATACAGATAATTTCATTACATAATTTTAGTAGTAAATAATTAAATCAAACGGAGCTATATTAAATTAAAGGTTCAAGTAAAGGAGAGTTTACATAATAACACTTAGTCAATAAGTTTACATACCTAAA
Organism: Micrasema longulum; assembly: GCF_059751315.1. Lineage (NCBI taxonomy): Eukaryota > Metazoa > Arthropoda > Insecta > Trichoptera > Brachycentridae > Micrasema > Micrasema longulum. Next base: position 44,673 of record NW_028278461.1, read on the forward strand.
GATAAATGACGAAACATTTAAAATTCATAATTAGTTAAGACAGAGTTAATAAGTTTACATACCTATAGATGAATGACGAAACATTTTAAGATTCATACTTAGTTAATACAGATAATTTCATTACATAATTACATTTAATTAACAAGTTTACATACCTAAAGATGATTGACGGAATATTTTAAGATTAATACTTAGTTAATACATTAGTTTTGAAATGAAGTTATCATTTTGATAGTTAATTTCATGTTAATTATATTATTTTAGTAGTAAATAGTTAAATCAAACGGAACTTTATTAAATTAATGGTTTAAGTAAGGGGGAGTTTGATAATTCCAATTGCTGGTTAATTATTACTGCATTAAGTTTAATTCTATTGATTTCTAATGATTCTAATTTATCTAGTTTTTTCCCTTTGTTTTCAAAATGTAGTAATTTAATATTATTTTCGCTGTCAAAAGTATGGTTAAGCGAGTTTAAATGTGTTGCAAAATTAGATTTGTCATTTTTTAATCTATAGGAGGCAATATGTTCTTTGAGTCTTGTTTTTATTGATCTGCCACTTTGACCTATATATATACCTTCACAATCATTGCACTTTAAACTATACACTCCATTCTTGTCTAAGGTTGAGATCTTATCTTTATTATTAACAAGGCATTGTCCCATTGTTTTTTTATTATACATAGCTACATTAATTTTATTTTTATTAAATATTTTTTAAATTTTTTCACTTGTGTTTCCTATATAATTTAATTTTACCCAATAATTTGATTCATTTTTATTATCTATTGGTAATAAACCGTTACCTATTGCTTTGACTGAGTTTCTTTTTTGTTTTTTAATTAATAATTTGTCAATGAGATTTTTTCATAACCGTTATTGAATGCTATTATTTTTATAATGTTTATTTCTTTTTTATAATTTTCATTAGACATTGGTATATTAACTAATCTATGTATCATTGAATGAAAAACTGACAATTTATGAGATAAATGATGGCGTGAATTGGCATGTATGATATTATCGCTAAAAGTGGGTTTTCTATAAATGCTAAAGTCAAATTTTCTGTCAATTATTTGTATGTTTAAATCTAAAAAGTTAATTTTATTTCCTCCATATTCCATCGTAAATTTAATTGAATTACTTAAGTTATTTAGTTCATTAAAAAATGTATCTAACTGTCTTTTTGTTCCTTTCCAAAGACAAATGACGTCATCAACATATCTATAATAAAATTGCACATTTTCAAATAATTTGTTTGACATAATTTTGATTCTAAATAGTCCATGTAAAAATCAGCTAATATTGGAGATAATGGACTTCCCATGGCAAGACCATTCTTCTGAAGATAATATTTATTGTTAAATTTAAATAGGTTTTGATCTATACAAACATTTAAAATTTGAGAAATCTCATTTTTCAATTGAGGCGTTAAGAATTTTTTATAAATATATGTGTCTAATGCATTTTTAAGTTCATTTATAGGTATACAAGTGAAAAGATTTACTACATCAAAAGATATTAGAACTGAATTTTTAGGGATATTAGTGTCTTTAATTTTAGTGATAAGGTCTAACGAATTTTTTATTGTCCGACTAGGGTTAAATTTTAGAATACATTTTATGAGGAAATTCGCTTTTTTTGCTAATTTATACGAAGGAGCAGAGTTAAAAGAAACAACTGGTCTTAATGGCATCCCATCTTTATGAACTTTTGGTAATCCATATAGTCTCGGACATTGAGGGTTCATATTAAGTATTTGTTGACTTGAGAAAGTGTTAGAAAAAATAATTTTACATGAATCTACTACCGCTTTTATATTTGTTGAATAAATTTGCGTTAAATCTTTGGGTATTTCGGCAAAATTATCTGTAGAAAGGAGATTTTCCATTTTTTCAGTATAAACCTCTTTGCTAAGTATAACCGTACAATTACCTTTGTCCGCCTTTGAAACAATTAAATTATTAGATTTGATTTTATTTTTTATTTTTTTAATGATTTTTGATTCATTATTTGAAGAAAAGTTTTTGATTTACAGAAATCTGATTTAATTATAGAAGCAATCTCAAATTTTGCAGAAATATTTTTACCTAAAGCTACGTCAGAGTCTACTGCTAAATTTTCAAAATCTTGTTTATTTAAATTGACATTTGGACAATATTTTAGACCTTTTTTAATAAATTTAGTTCTAAATTATCAAACTCTACAGTGGACACATTTTTTATTCTATCAAAGAACTGTGGTGTTTCTTCATAAACTTTTTCTTCATCCTTGTCGGTTTTCTTCGATGTAGATTGTAATTGTGATTCCCAATAATCAAGTTTTTCCTGTTGTTTTTTAAAAAACGTGTAGATTTCATTTTTAATTTTGTGTCGGATATTATTGGGACACATATATTTACATATATATATTAGTCGGACACATATATTTATAAAAAATTCTTAACGCCTCAATTGAAAAATGAGATTTCTCAAATTTTAAATGTTTGTATAGATCAAAACCTATTTAAATTTAACAATAAATATTATCTTCAGAAGAATGGTCTTGCCATGGGAAGTCCATTATCTCCAATATTAGCTGATTTTTACATGGACTATTTAGAATCAAAATTATGTCAAACAAAATTATTTGAAAATGTGCAATTTTATTATAGATATGTTGATGACGTCATTTGTCTTTGGAAAGGAACAAAAAGACAGTTAGATACATTTTTTAATGAACTAAATAACTTAAGTAATTCAATTAAATTTACGATGGAATATGGAGGAAATAAAATTAACTTTTTAGATTTAAACATACAAATAATTGACAGAAAATTTGACTTTAGCATTTATAGAAAACCCACTTTTAGCGATAATATCATACATGCCAATTCACGCCATCATTTATCTCATAAATTGTCAGTTTTTCATTCAATGATACATAGATTAGTTAATATACCAATGTCTAATGAAAATTATAAAAAAGAAATAAACATTATAAAAATAATAGCATTCAATAACGGTTATGAAAAAAATCTCATTGACAAATTATTAATTAAAAAACAAAAAAGAAACTCAGTCAAAGCAATAGGTAACGGTTTATTACCAATAGATAATAAAAATGAATCAAATTATTGGGTAAAATTAAATTATATAGGAAACACAAGTGAAAAAATTTAAAAAATATTTAATAAAAATAAAATTAATGTAGCTATGTATAATAAAAAAACAATGGGACAATGCCTTGTTAATAATAAAGATAAGATCTCAACCTTAGACAAGAATGGAGTGTATAGTTTAAAGTGCAATGATTGTGAAGGTATATATATAGGTCAAAGTGGCAGATCAATAAAAACAAGACTCAAAGAACATATTGCCTCCTATAGATTAAAAAATGACAAATCTAATTTTGCAACACATTTAAACTCGCTTAACCATACTTTTGACAGCGAAAATAATATTAAATTACTACATTTTGAAAACAAAGGGAAAAAACTAGATAAATTAGAATCATTAGAAATCAATAGAATTAAACTTAATGCAGTAATAATTAACCAGCAATTGGAATTATCAAACTCCCCCTTACTTAAACCATTAATTTAATAAAGTTCCGTTTGATTTAACTATTTACTACTAAAATAATATAATTAACATGAAATTAACTATCAAAATGATAACTTCATTTCAAAACTAATGTATTAACTAAGTATTAATCTTAAAATATTCCGTCAATCATCTTTAGGTATGTAAACTTGTTAATTAAATGTAATTATGTAATGAAATTATCTGTATTAACTAAGTATGAATCTTAAAATGTTTCGTCATTCATCTATAGGTATGTAAACTTATTAACTCTGTCTTAACTAATTATGAATTTTAAATGTTTCGTCATTTATCTTTAGGTATGTAAACTTATTGACTAAGTGTTATTATGTAAACTCTCCTTTACTTGAACCTTTAATTTAATATAGCTCCGTTTGATTTAATTATTTACTACTAAAATTATGTAATGAAATTATCTGTATTAACTAAGTATGAATCTTAAAATGTTTCATTTATAGGTATGTAAACTTCCCTGTCAAAAAAAAAAAAAACCTAAGTATTTTCCAACTTTATCTGTTAAAATGTAGATTCCCCACACTGTTGTATTTCGCCATGTGTTCTCTTCCCACATTTTAAATAATAAAACTTAATCCCTTTCGGTCCAAAAACTCCCAAAAATGAATTGTATAGCAAACTAGTTGTAAATATTTATGTTTTCTGTCCCCTGTTAAAATATTGTTCTATCTTATCTCCAAAATATGTTAAGAATAGTATAAAAGCTGTAAACGTTGTAAACAAATCACCAGTCTTGAAGATGCCTACTTAGGCGAAAGCGCTCGTTGGTCAAAATAATAAAAAGTAAAACTAAACCAAGAAGTTTCATTGATAAGTTTATTTATAAATTTTATCATTATCATTAACTATGGAGTTTTATCAAGAAATATCAACAAAAAACATCAATATTATTAAAAATGCAAGTGCAGCAAAATTGATAGTGTTTTACAACAAATTAAAACGGAAACAAGCGATGTGTTCTCAACATTTGTGGTTCATTCGCGAGTGTAAACGTCGTAACTTAGTGCCAAAATTCATTAACATAAAATCAAAAACAAATTCTAACATAGTTAATAAAGTCCTAGAAAAAGCGAAAAAACATTGGATGGTTTAAGAAAATAAAAAGTGGTATCACATACGAGATAACGTGAGTACATATCTATATTATATCCACAGTGAACTAGCTTCAAAATTACATCAATATCAGTTTGAAATAACAGACAATAATATCCGACACAAAATTAAAAATGAAATCTACACGTTTTTTAAAAAACAACAGGAAAAACTTGATTATTGGGAATCACAATTACAATCTACATCGAAGAAAACCGACAAGGATGAAGAAAAAGTTTATGAAGAAACACCAACA